>NC_041351.1:29403900-29703900 GCF_004354835.1 Perca flavescens
ATTATCAAACTATTTATTAGTAATACAGTGGAAATTAGTAGAAATGTGAATATTTGGTTAGCATGTTGATTTAGGGTGTGTGCCCCTACATTTTCTGGTTGTGCCCCTAAAATTTTCAGTTGGGGGCCACTGTGCTCTTAGTGAAAAAAGTTAGTCTGCAGCCCTGAGTACACCAGCACCACCCACTACAACCTTAATAATAACCATAAAGTATAATTATCAACTTCACCTATCACCTCTGACAGAGCTGTTGTGTTGGATTGCATTAGACTGCACAGGTGTGCCTAATAAAGTGGCTTGTGAGTGTATAGTGTAAGACATATTTCAGCTGACAAACTCACATGACTGAGATGCAAATGGCAACCATTTGAAACATTACGTTGTAGCATTATTAATGCAATAGCTGAATTGGAAAGTATTAAGTATGGTAATTTGATCATTTCAAGTGTCGATTTATCTGTCCCCAATTAAGACCAGCCGATTTTCAGCTGATCGGTCATGACCGGTGACTGGCTCAGGGTTCATACATTTTGAAAAAAACTGGAAAAGTTATGGAATTTGAAAAATGCAAATTCCAGGCCTGGAAAGGTTTTGGAAACATAAAAAGACCCAGAAAGTTTTGGAAAAGTCATGGAATTTTTTTTAACACAGCATAATAATATGTGATTAATAAACGTATTTTCACATGGTCTTAACCTCAACGTTGTATTCGGGGAGCGATATTAAGAATCCCACTATGAACCACATACATTGTCATTCATTTTATAGTTAAACCTCTGATGGTAAACTTTAACACAGATTTGTATTCTTATTGTATAGCCTAATGTCGACTGACATTTTCAGGAACACAGTCAAGGAAATTTGTCGAAAAGTCATGGAAAAGTATTGGTTAAAATGCGTATGAACCCTGCTGGCTGATCAGTCTCTTATATCAGATTTTTAACCAGATTATGAATGGATAAAATGATTTATAAATTTGGGCTTCCCACAATCAAATTCACGTGATCGAGCGATATTTAAGATGCTTCATTCCGTTCATAGAACACTATGAAAGTTTTTTTTTTTTTTCAAAGCTCCGTAAACCAGTCTGATAACGTGCCACCATTATGGCCAAAATGATAATCACGATTATTTTGATCAATATTGAGATCACGATTAATTGTTGATTTTAACCAAAACAAATTTTATTGTCACCTAGGCTAATTATAACCGCTTTTACATCCATATTGTGCTACATTCCTACTAATACATCCATATTGTGCCACATTCCTACTAATACATCCATATTGTGCCACATTCCTACTAATACATCCATATTGTGCCACATTCCTACTAATACATCCATATTGTGCCACATTCCTACTAATACATCCATATTGTGCCACATTCCTACTAATACATCCATATTGTGCTACATTCCTCCTTTACTGAAGGATACTATGAAGGAGTATGCCATTTCAGCTGTTGTGCGACCGCTTTCCACACATGCACGTTTGCTGTGAAAGACACAGGCAACGCAATTTTCTGTTCACGTTCACGGCACATGTGGTGCCCGGTATCTACCAGACGAAATAGCTACGCGGATTTCGGTGGCTCATTACACTGCCACTTACATGTCTGCGTTGCGCTCTGATGCTCCGAAACCCACGTTAGAGGCAACATAAACATCGCTGCATGTCATGCTAGTAAACCCTAATAACACGTTACACAGCAGGTAACGTTAGCCTACCGTTAGCTACAGTAGTAACTGGATTAAACACGGCTAAAATTCTGACAGCTAAACGGTGTAGTGTGACTGTATTTTACTGTAGGATTCCAACAGCAGGAAGTCCAACAGTCTGCTGCTAAAGCTATGAGCTAAAAGACACAAACTAGCACTGGTCACTGCTGTTGTATGAAAAACAACACCGACGGGACAAAATCTTGCGTTTACTGGTAAACTGGTAAACATCGTGACCGGCTTATGATGACCAACTGCTACCTGTTGTGGAATTTTCCTCACGTAACTGTCAGGGAACAACACTGATTGGCTCATGGAGACACGTGATTAGACAGTGGTTTATGGAGCGCCAGATTGACTTTGCAAAAACTGTTATGATGAGAAAATTACCGAAATTACCGCTATGAACGGAATGACGCATTTTAAATATCGCACGATCACGCAAATTTGATCGTGGGAAGCCAAAATCGTGATCGTGATTAAAATTCGATTAATTGTGAGCCCTACCATGAGCCAATCAAAGTTGTTCCCTGCACCGCGCAGCTTAGTTTAGACGTAGACAGTCACAGAGGACAGAATAACATGAGGAAAATTCCACAACAGATAGCAGTCAGTCATAAGTCGGTCCCGAGGTTTACCAGTTTACCAGTAAACACAACATTTAGTCCCGTCTGTTTTGTTTTTCATACAACAGCAGTGACCAGTGCTAGTTTGAGTCTGTTAGCTCATAGCTTTAGCAGCAGACTGTTGTACGTCCTGCTGTTGGAAACCTCTCCAGTGAAATACAGTCACACTACACCGTTTAGCTGTCAGCATTTTAGCCGTGTTTAATCCAGTCACTACTGTAGCTAATGGTAGGCTAATGTTACCTGCTGTGTAACGTGTTATTAGTGTTTACTAGCTCTCTAACCTCTAACCACAACCTCTTTTGGAGCACCAGAGCACAACGCAGACATTTAAGTTGCACCGTAATCCACGTTGCTATTTCGTCCGGTAGATACCGGGCACCGGTGCCCTATTGGCACCGGATTTCAACATGCGCCGTTAACGTGAACAGATAATTGCGTTGCCTGTATCTTTTCACAGCAAACACGCATGTTTGGAAAGCGGTCGCACAACAGATGAAATGGCATACTCCTTCATAATATCCTTCAACAAAGGAGGAATGTAGCACAATATGGATGTGAAAGCAGTTATAATTAGCCTGTGTGACAATACAATTTGTTTTGGTTAAAATTTAACAAATAATCGTGATAATCATTTGGGCCATAATCGTGCAGCCCTATTAGAAATGTTAATTTGTTCTACTAGTTGTCCTGTAATGGAACAATACTCAAATTGGATTTACGAGGATTTTTCCATCTCAACTTGGTCTGCATGTTACTCTCTGTCAGTTTCATTCATTTCATTACTTGTGTTGCTAAAAACAAAATCCATTTCTTTAAGAGTTTTCCTGGGAATAAATCCTGAGTGATGGTCAAAGGCCAAGAAGAAGAGGACCAAACACCAGCACATTCCTGCTGACTGCAGAAGTTCCTGTTTGAACCAAACAACCTCGAGAATCCATGGATGGTAATTTGAGCTGTGTGTGGATGATTTTTGCCATGTCCAAAAGAAAGATGAAAAGCTGTTTTACTTATTTGTGACCACCTTTTGATGCAACACCATTATTGTCATGTTATTAATGAATGTATCGTTGTTTACTCTGTTGCTATTTAAACAATCTCCTACAAAATGAGCACTTTTTAATGGTGCTTTGCACATAGTTCAATGAATTGTCGTTCAATGTATTGTTTTAGTCGGTTATGTGTTTAAAGCTATACAAAACAAACTAGGGATGCCCCGATCACTTCATAATGTTCCTCTCCATTCGCCTATGAACAAATATTTGAATTCTCAGATCTCATATGATGATCCATTGGGCCATCCCTAGAATGCCCTTTATGAATCATAGTTTTAATGTTTTAAATTTGTTTTATTCAGTTTGTTGCTGTTTTAAAGCAAAAAGTCTGATCCAAAACATGGTGCTTTGCATTAGGGCTGAACAATTTTTGAAAATAATCTAATTGCGATTTTTTTCCCCAAATATTGCGATTGCGATTCGATATTCGATTATTTTTTTAAGCTCTTTGTCTTCTGTATTATTCAACAGACAAACAATAAATCATTGTAAAGTATGAACAACACACAATTACACACTAGACAGTTAAATAAGTAAAAACACATACATACATATATATATACACACACATATATATATATGTGTATATAAATATATGTGTGTGTGTGTGTATGCATATGTGTGTGTGTATGTATGTATATGTGTGTGTATGTATGTATATGTGTATATATATATATATGTATATATATATATATGTGTGTGTATATATATATATATATATATATGTGTGTGTATATATGTGTGTGTATATATATATATATATATATATATATATATATATGTATGTGTGTGTATATATATATATATATATATATATATATATATACACACACATATATTTTTTACAGTGCACAGAGAGGAGCTGCCTCCAGCCCCTCCCCCTCGTGAAGTTGCGTGCCGTGTGCCGACACCGTCAACACTGCACTAGCTCAGAGAGGCTATCGTTACGTTAGCTGCTGCTGGTCTTGCCGTGGGATTAACTGTACTAATAAAACCGTTGAAACACCGCGGCCACGCTGCTGTGAAAGCTCCCCGAACGTCATTTATCAGTCTGGTTGTTACCCCTCTCAGTGGCAGCTCCTCCACTCATATCTTTATAACTGAGCTAACCGCTAACCGGAGCTAACCGCTAATCAGAGCTAGCTCGTTGCCAACCGAGCCTTCAGTTCTGCGTGCCTGTATCCATTAACTGCATGTATGCACTCGAGCCCGAGCAAAACCCTTCATTTTATTAAACTGGCTGTAAAAGTTTTAAACTTCAACTGAGAATTGTTTGAATGACAGAGATCAGCTCAAGGTACGGTGTAGCGTTAGCGTGCTAAGTTGATGCTTTCTCTGTGTAGTGCAGACTGATTTGCTCTCGCGATTCATCAAATCGAGACCAAATCGCAGCCTTTGCAAAAAGGAAATCGCGTTTTAACATATCGCGATATTATTGCAAATGTAATTAATCGTTCAGCCCTACTTTGCATATTGTTAATATAATTTGTAAAAAACTTCTCATTAAAAAATGTAGCCATTGAATGCACTTTTATACATATCCTTCATGGCATAAAAAAATAAACATGTTCAATTTATATATGTCGTGGTGATTGTATTTGATCATGTTGCTATATTAGATGTTTAGTTATTCTAACTCATTACATTACATTGGTCTGGTGATGGATACCATTTGTCCTTGTATTTTAGCATTAGAGTGGAAGAACACTATTCAGAATTTTATGTTTCAGATTTAAAGAAACTGTCTATAGAAATGGTACAGATTTTTCCGTAGTGAAGACATTTCTTGGTAGCAAATGCTACTGAGGGTATACTGTAAATCTACGGAATCGTCCGTTCTAGGATTAACAGAAATGTCTGTGAATAAACAGAGAATATACTGTAAATCTACGGAATTATCCGTTCTAGGATTAACAGAAGTGTCCGTGACATTAACGGATAAATTCCTGGTAATTTTCTGCCAGGACTTTATCCGTTTTTTTACGGATTTTTTTCTTACAGTGTAGGTTGCTACAGAACTTTGCATTGCGCACCGACACAATCGGTTTGGCGCCGGCAGCCGTAATCCGACAGATTCGAACCCTGGACCTCTGCGCATAAACCTCTCAGTAGGCCTATATGTGCGCCTGCTCTACCCACTGATTTTATATTTTATATATGCTTTGCCATATCGCTGCTCTGAAACTTTAGATTCTTGTTTGCTATGACCCTCTGGGGCTCCCCACCAAATGTTATGAAAATTTGCCACTAGGTGGCGCTACAAGTCCCAAAGGTTTATATCTCATTAAAGGCTCATCTGATTTTTACGAAATTTTGAGGGTATCATCTAGGACCTCGCCTACAGTGGGGTGTGGTCTATGGGACCCAGGTTTGGATTCACCACTTACACTGATGTGAGCAACTTCAAATTTACAGTGTAGATGTAGAAGTTCATGGACCTAACATACCAAATATTACACACATGGACCACTAGGTGGCGCTATAATGACGTCAAATGTGTTTTTGCCTATAACTCCCACATTACACATCGCACATTAGAAAACTTTACATCTACGTGTTTCTTGAATCAAGCTGAATCACAGGATATAGGCCACGCCCATTTCCGCTAAGAAGTTTTTTCGTAATCTCAAGCAATGTGCAAAACCAACTTTTTCGAACTCCTAGGCCGTGCAACCGATCTCCACGAAACCTGGTACATAGAGCTGGACAATATAGCGATATTATATCGATATCATGATATGAGACTAGATATAGTCTTAGATTTTGGATATCCTGATATCGTAATATGGTAGGGGTGGGGGAAAAAATTGATACAGTATAGTATTGCAATATTTTTCGTGGCAATACCGTATCGATACACAGACGCCAAGTATTGATCTTTTATGATACATGTGTTGGTCAGTCTGTCTGCTTGACAATCCCATTTTGCAGCAATAAAATTGAAGTGAGATGAACAAACTTCTTTTTCGATAAAACAGATGTTGACAACATTTTCCTTTGGGGACATCATTTGAAATTGGGAAAAATTTGAAGTTGGAAAAAAAGGTAATATATCGCAAAATATTGCAGTATGTTTAAAATTGCAATAATATCGTATCGTGACATAAGTATCGTGATGATATCGTATCGTGAGGCCTCTGGTGATTCCCACCCCTATAATATGGCATAAGTGTTATCTTTTCCTGGTTTTAAAGGCTGCATTACAGTAAAGTTATATCATTTTCTGAACTTACCAGACTGTTGTAACTGTTCTATTATTTGCCTTTACCCACTTAGTCATTATATCCACATTACTGATGATTATTTAGCAAAAATCTCATTGTGTAAATATTTTGTGAAAGCAGCAATAGTCAACACTACAATATCGTTGCGGTATCGATATCGAGGTATTTGGTCAAAAATATCATGATATTTGATTTTCTCCATATTGCACAGCCCTACTGGTACATAAGATCTCCAGATGGCCCTGACAAAACATATAGTATGCGCAATTTACAACCAAACAAATTTTCGTATATCAGATCAATGGGAAATTTGCTATTGCATTTCACTACAGACTTTGGAGCTCACACTTGGTGAAATTTCCTGACTTTTGCCTCGCCACCGTCATGCTTTGGGTCCTCCTTTCGCGGGCTCCGCTGTTGTGGGTTCCACTTTCGTGGCCTCCATGTGTCATCAGGTTTATGATTTGATACTATAAATAAAATTGAATTATTGAATTCAAAGTCCATTCTCAGTGCAGGGTTCCTGCACATTATACATTTTAAAATCCCATACTTTCCAGGCTTAAATTTCCAGAATTCTCTGTAGATTTTTTCAAACCATATTTGACATCTGAGTTCAAATAGACAGCTTTCGCAAAAACTTGCATTTACTCATTGTGGCTGTTCAGTCCATTTATATTCCCACATTGGGTTTTTGCTAATTGTGAGGGGCATTTTTAACTACTTTCAGACATTTTGTAGACTAAATTGTTTAATCGATTGATCGAGAGAATAATCTGTATGTAAATTGATAATGAAATTGTTAGTTGCAGCCCTGCTTGTAGTGTTAAACTGAGATTTTGGCAGATAAATGTGAAAACAAACAACACATTGTACGTCATTCTGCACAGTGAGCCTCAAACCTCCAGAGTTCAGATCATCATTGTTGCAAAGCTGCATTTTATACCAAAATGTGCAAGAAACTACTTTTCACATTTTATTACAGGTAATTTTCATTCAATTACAGGTGTTATCATAAAACATTTTTCCCAATGACCGATTTATTTAATTCAACTTTTGTCAATCAAGACATGTCTTCCCATGCTGGCACGCTCAAGTGATAAACCACCTGACACAAACAGACAGGCTGGAACAAGATGGCAAGGTAACAAACAAATAAAGCTTGATCTACATCCAGAAATTTCTGTCAGTCTATAGTTTACTTATCTCTTTCTGTCTGCCAACAATGTATGTGTAGGTGGGTGTCTTGTGCAAGCTTTAGCTGTGCAGATTTGGGCAGTTGATCCACTCAAGAGAACCATAACATTTGTTGAAAGATATTCATCTGGAACTCTAGGTCATGCCTGATAAATGTTTATGGAAATCTACTACAGTAAAACACAGGTGCATGTAGCACCTGGGCTGCTTATTTACATAAGCGTTACACAACAACCGATAGGAAATTCGGTCGGTGCTTAAAAAGTATAGAATTAGGTACCCGGCCCTACAACCACCCACACAGAATTCGGTAAAGGCAAGGCAAGGCAAGGCAGCTTTATTTATATAGCACATTTCAGCAACAGGGCAATTCAAAGTGCTTTACATAAAACATTAAAGAGCAGTTAGAAAACAATTAAAAAACAATAATAAACAAATTAAAAACATTAAAAGACAAGAATAAAATTGATAGTGCAGAATAAGAATAAAAGTTACAGTGCAGTATAAGAAATTAAAGTTAATAAAATAGATTATTTAAAGAAAAGCAACATCAAAAAAGATAGGTCTTTAGCTTAGATTTAAAAGAACTGAGAGTTGCAGCGGACCTACAGGTTTCTGGGAGTTTGTTCCAGATATGTGGAGCATAAAAACTGAACGCTGCTTCCCTGTTTAGTTCTGACTCTGGGGACAACAAGTAGACCTGTCCCAGACCACCTGAGAGGTCTGGGTGGGTCATAGTGTAGTAGCAGATCAGAAATGTATTTTGGCCCTAAACCGTTAAGTGATTTATAAACCAGTAAAAGTATTTTGAAATCAATTCTTTGAGGCACTGGAAGCCAGTGTAGAGACTTCAGTACTGGAGTGATGTGATCCACTTTCTTGGTCTTAGTGAGGACTCGAGCAGCAGCGTTCTGAATCAGCTGCAGCTGTCTGATTGATTTTTTAGGGAGACCTGTAAAGACACCGTTACAGTAGTCAAGTCTACTGAAGATAAAAGCATGTACAAGTTTTTCCAGATCATGCTGAGACATAAGGCCTTTAACCCTTGATATATTTTTAAGGTGATAATAGGCTGATTTTTTAATTATGTTAATGTGGCTTTTAAAATTTAGGTCTGAGTCAATGACTACACCAAGATTTCTTGCTTTGTCTGTTGTTTTTAACATTGTCGGTAAAGGCATAACAGACAAAATATGAAGTGAGTATCTGTTTGTAAACACACAGCGCTTAAGGTTGGCTCTTCAGAAGGGCACCAACTCAAGCATACTTCACCATCATTGCGCTGGCTCCATCCGAGCCTAGTCCAATAGCACGAGAGAGCTCCACACGTCTGCCGCGGAGCACCTCCGCTACTTCGGCAAAAATACACTGAAACGTCCCACTCCACTCCTACACTTTCACATAAACAATAAACTTTTTATTTTTTTCTCGTCGATGATGATTCCGATGAAATCACTCTCTTTAACTTGTCACCCAACTGCTTCCACACAACGTCCTCTAGAGCCATTTCCATTTCACCGATGGTGTCACTGTGCCTGTAGTCTCGCTTGACCAGACTATTCACACACTGTGGAGCGGAGGGTCTGACTACTCCACATCGCATTTTGGGATGGGAGAAAAACGTGCTCTGGTTTACAGGCATTTCTTTAAACCAATCACAATCATCTTGGCCGCCGCTACGCTCCGCACGGAGCCGCTGCAAAATATTTTTGGAAAATTCAGATTGGACGCTGTCTGGATTTACCCTGCAGAGATCTGAGGAGCAGTTAACCCTAGTCCTCACGAATCCACTAGATTTTAAAATTCCAACACAAAGAAAGCGGAAGGAAACGGACATCGGCAAAAATTCATGCATCCGGCGGAATTTCCTGCAGCACCGGAGCAATCCCGGAAGTGGACCGTCAAGGATATACAGTGGGGGAAATAAGTATTTGACCCCTTGCTGATTTTGCAGGTTTGCCCACTTACAAAGAATGCAAAAATCTACAATTTTAATCATATGTACATTCTAACAGTGAAAGACAGAATCCCAAAGAAAATTCCAGAAAATCACATCATATGAATTTATTAAAATTGATAACCATCTGATGAGGAAAAACAAGTATTTGACCCCCTGGACAAACAGCATGTTAATATTTTGTAGAAAAGCCATTATTGGCCAGCACAGATGTCAAACGGTTTTTATAGTTGGTGAAAAGGTTTGTGCACATTTCGGCAGGGATGTTGGCCCTCCTCCCTGCAGACAGCCTCCAAATCATTCAGGTTCCGAGGTTGTCGCCTGGCAACTCAATTTTAAGCTCCCTCCAAAGATTTTCAATCGGATTCAGGTCTGGAGACTGGCTAGGCCACTCCAGAACCTTGATGTGCTTCTTCTTCAGCCACTCTTTTGTTGCTTTGGCGGTGTGCTTAGGGTCGTTGTCGTGCTTAAACACCCATCCTCGACCCATCTTCAGCTCTCTCACTGAGGGAAGGAGATGTCGGTCCAGAATTCCACGATACATGGCCCCGTCCATCCTCCCCTCAATACGATGGAGTTGTCCCGTCCCCTTGGCTGAAAAGCACCCCCAAAGCATGATGTTGCCACCACCATGCTTGACGGTGGGGATGGTGTTCTTTGGGTTGTACTCGGTGTTCTTTGCCCTCCAAACACGACGAGTTGAGTTGAGGCCAAAAACTTCTATTTTGGTCTCATCTGACCACATCACCTTCTTCCAGGCCTCTTCTGAGTCGTCCAGGTGGTGAATGGCGAACTTTATGCGGGCCTGGACATGTTTCTTCTTGAGCAGGGGGACCTTGCGTGCGCTGCAGGATTTCAATCCATGACGGCGTAGTGTGTTACCAACCGTTTCTTTTGTAACTGTGGTCCCAGCTGCCTTCAGTTGATTCATCAGTTCCCCCCTTGTGGTTTTGGGATGATTCCTCACCGTTCGCATGATCAGGGACACCCCACGAGGCAAGATCTTGTGTGGAGGCCCAGACCGAGGGAGGTTGACGGTGGTGTGGTGCTTCTTCCATTTCCTGATAACTGCACCGACAGTTGATCTTTTCTCTCCAAGTTGCTTTCCGATTCTCTTGTAGCCCATCCCAGCCTTGTGCAGATCAACAATCTTGTCCCTGATGTCCGTAGAAAGCTCTTTGGTCTTGCCCATGGTGGTGATGTTGGATGCTGGTTGTTTGGGTGTTGACAGGTGTCTTTTATACAGGTAACGAGGTGAGGCAGGTATATTTGATGTAGATAATTGGTTCGGATTGGGGCTGTGTCTTAAAGAAAGACTAACTGGCTTGTAGGAGCCAGAATACTTGCTGTTTGTCCAGGGGGTCAAATACTTGTTTTTCCTCATCAGATGGTTATCAATTTTAATAAATTCATATGATGTGATTTTCTGGAATTTTCTTTGGGATTCTGTCTTTCACTGTTAGAATGTACATATGATTACAATTGTAGATTTTTGCATTCTTTGTAAGTGGGCAAACCTGCAAAATCAGCAAGGGGTCAAATACTTATTTCCCCCACTGTAGACTACTGTGCCTGTTAAGTTCCTCAGATGTGACAAAATCTGGGGCCTGTTGCGTCACACCCCTAGTAATAACCTCTTCAATTACATTTAGCAGGTTAACCCTGAAGTTGTTGGTTTAAAACTACTCCTGAAGCTTTCTGCAACAGCAGATCCACACTGACATTAGAGCTGGACCAAATACATCAATGTCGATATTGTGGCAATATTGAAGTGTTCACTATTGGTGCTTTCACAAATATTTACACAATGAGAGTTTTGATAAATAATCACCAATAATGTGGATACCATGGCAATTTATAAAACAGTAAGTATGTTGCGGCCTCCGGCGCAACTTTGCCCGTAGCCACTATGTCGGGAGTAAAGACTGTCTCGGGGCTCGCGTGGCAGCTGATTTGCAAACAACTTAAACGTTTATTATATTCGTAGTTCTTTCTGTTACATATAATTGTCACGACCACGGTCAAAAAACTGTGTCCCTTCTACTCCCGCCAGCTCATTCATCAGAATCATTCGCACACACTACCACCTAGGGCTGAACGATTAATTGCATTTGCGATATATATATATATATATATATATATATATATATATATATATATATATATATATATATATATATATATATATATGTGTGTGTATGTGTTTTTACTTATTTAACTGTCTAGTGTGTAATTGTGTGTTGTTCATACTATACAATGATTTATTGTTTGTCTTTGTTGAATAATACAGAAAACAAAGAGCTTAAAAAAATAATCGAATATCGAATCGCAATCGCAATATTTGGGGAAAAAATCGCATTTAGATTATTTTCAAAAATCGTTCAGCCCTACTACCACCTGTATAGGTGATGTTAATCATTCCTACGAAATATGACATAACATAAAATAACATGAATGGCTCCAACAAAGTATGTATGCCTTTAAAACCAGGAAAAGACAACACGTGTGTCATATCACGATATCCAAAATGGAAGAGAATATCTAGCCTCATATATTGATGTCGATATATTGCCCAGCCCTAACTGACATTCATGCAGAAATATTATACAAAATGAGAAAATATTATAATTATATATTATATTTTTTAAAGCAGAGCTATTCTGATGTCAAATTTAAACTGCTCTGCTAATTGAAACATACTGTAGTCTGTGTAGTTGTATATAGTAGAAAAATAAAAAAATAAAAATATGCTAGAAATAAATTTGATAAGACTCACTATTGGCAGACACAAATAATTATCAAACGATCAGAGCAAAAAGACATGATCATGACATCTTTTAAGCTCTTCAACTTTACTGAAAAAATTATTACTCATTTTATAGAAATGCTATGTATTAGGCCCTGTTTACACGAATACGCTCGCGGGTGAAAACGGCAAAATATTTTATCAGATGTGCCTTTCCTTTAGAAGGTGACGGTGTTTTTGGGGCTTAAAAAACGCAAAAAAAGTGAAACCACCCTCCAGAGTGGAAATCTTAAAAACGCTCCACCGTCGTGTTCCCATCTAAAGGGTAAAAATGCACTGTGCGAGTGTGTGCGTGCGTGTGTGCCACGCGTGTGTGTGCCACGCGTGTGTCTGTGTGTGCATTCTTTGGAGCAATAACTCCACCTCCTCGTCTGTCCATCGGAGGTTTGCGTTCTGAACTCGAACCATCTATGGCGCCATTTTGTTGCTACCTGGCCATCACCTCCTGTTAGCATTCCGCTGACCGCCATTTTTTTTTTACGTCACTTGACTGCGAATAACTTTACATCTGAAGCGTTTAAAGACTATTTGTCCATTGTTTATTTCTAAAGAAACACGACAATGTATAAAAGGCTCCGTTACCTTGTGCCTCATGTTATGGCTCCATTGCAGACGTTTTTGTAAAAATAGGAATTACCGTATAGTACAGGAGAAGCTCGCAGGCAGTTTCGACTTACGTTAGCTGTTTAGGTTTAATTACTAATGTTAACTAGCATGTTAGTTAGCAATAATTAGCCTGTGCTTATGTTATCTCCTTACATATACCTACGCTCTCCGTCTCTGTAAGATTGGGAATGATTGAGATTTCTCTCGGCACAGCTACCAGAAGACTTCACACTTTCAGACACGTTGCTCACGTCACATTTACGTTGTCTCTGTCAGTTGGAGGCTGCGCAGTAAAGCAAGAGATCACCGGAAAAGTGCTTCTAATAGCCTTCACTGGTCTCCGTCCAGAGCAACGGGGTCTATTGGTCCATTTTATATATGTCAATGGTCTGTCCAGACAAAATGGTCAGCTTTTGTTGTTCGCTTCGTGCTACTAGGGAGAGGAGAGGGAGAGAGGAGGAGGAGAGGGAGACAAGTAGAAGGGAGGTTCTACGCAGCCGCGCAGGCTTGGTGGATCGCATATGCACGCAGATTCCCCCCCCCCCATAATGCTCGTCTAAACGCGGAATAAAAAGTGAGAACGCAACGCCACTTTTGCGTTTTCTCTTCAGATAGTTTCTGTCTAAACATAGCCTTAGACCCCTGTGCCGGAAGGCCCTAAATAAATCCAAGTATATTTTTTGTTTATTTTGCTACAAAAAATTATATATACAGTATACAGTATATAAATAAAATGAAAATATCCTCAACAAGCAAATGCATCAATTTGCATTTAAACTGTATGTCTAATGTATTGCATTTCCTAGCCCTCCTTCCCTTCCCGTAAGTGGCTTTGTCAATTGTCAGGCTGCCATTGTAAATAAAAACCTGTTCTTAATGACTTGCTTGTAAAAAAACAAATGTAACATCTTCAACGGCTCTGCCCGCAGTCAACTGCTGATCCAATCTTTATCAGTTATAGGGTTCGATAGGCTAATAGGAGTCTGGCTCAACAGATGTACCTACATTGCTGGGAAAAAGCCTGACATCCAAGGCGACCTCTAGCTCAGCCAGTAAGAGGCCTTTGCAGCGGCCCAGGTCCGAATCCGACCTGTGGCCCTTTCCTGCGTGTCATCCACCATCTCTCTTCCACCTTTCCTGTCTATGGAAAAAAAAGACTGACATCCATCCCTCCCCTCTTGCTATCTCTGCAATCCAGGTTTAGCGCCACCCAGGACGGTTTTGATTGATTTACATAAATACAAACAAGGCAGAGCGGTTTTTTATTTCACTAATCCAACATAATTTAGCCACTGTTGTCGTGTAAACGTTACTCGGTCGCACTAACGTTAAAGCTTTAGTGTGTAGCTTTTGTTATAATAATGAACGTCCATTACATTCAAGCCATTGCAATGAGTTGCTACAAAGCTAATTAAAACTATCAGCTCCACACAACTCTCTCTGGATTTCTCAGTATGACTATGTTCAGAAGATTGTGGCATCCGGCGATTTTCGCGCGCAGAAAATGAAGTGAAGATACAGTATTACCTCTCCTGAAGAGTCCATAGGGCTGGGCGATATATCGATATTAAAAATATATCGATATATTTTTAAATGAGATATGGAATTAGACCATATCGCATATATCGATATAGTTCAAATGTGATCCTTGCTCCCATAGATATATACACAGATGTCGCCTTGAGGTTCTAAACATACGTCAAAACCGCCGCCATCTTGGAACAGAGGTCCGAAGCATTCAGATCAACGCTAAAGATGCCGGACTTTTGTACTGCTTAATTATGTTCGATAGAGGAAATGAAAAGAACAAACAGCAATGAATAACATTTAACAGGTGACAATGTGTTTTATGATTATGTATGCCGCCCGACCAGCAATCTGAGCTCCGGCGGCAGCGGGAGGCGGAGAGCTCCGTGTGGCCGCAGCGCGTCTCTTCCCGGGAAAAACACAGCTTTGCCTCGCTGCTGCGGGGTCCCCGCTGATCCAGATCGGACCAGCCAAAGACAGAGTGGTGATCGGTAGGATCTTACACGTAGTCCAGGACGACCTGTATGTCGATATCGGCGGAAAGTTCCACTAAGTTTGCGGCGGCAGGCGGACGGAGAGAAGCTACAGCGGGGCAGCAGAGACCGTCTGCAGCTGCAGGATCTGGAGCTCAGTGCCCGTTAAAATGACATGTAACGCATAAATACATACAGAAATAAATAGTGGAGGAATGAGCCTGGACATTTCAGTCTGTTTTAAACTTCACCTTGAAGCAGAAACTCTTAGTTCAGAAGGGTGAAGTTTCCGTTTGACTCAGATCTGTGAACCGATCATAATAAATATTCTTTGTATTAACACATTAATTAGTTTCTTTGTTTTGTAGTCGATAGTTCATCTTTTAGTTTACTTAAGTGGAAGCAGTATCAAGTGGAAGAATGGGACTATAAACCTAGGCTTACAGGCATGAGGCATTACATTTTGAACAAAGTAGATTATATTAATATCAAAAGCTTAATTGACCTTTGGAACGAATCACAAATATGGAGCTTTGATTTCAAAAAAGGTACTCCTGTTATACAGTATTTAGGTTTACATTTTATTGTTATTTGAACAGCTGAGCATTTAATCATGAACCAGGTGAAGAAACCGGTTTATTATTTATTTGATTTTGCAACTGTTTCTATGAAACTACTTGTGACATGTCATATTTGATTTTGGCTTTGACTGAACATTTGCTCTCACTTTGCGGAAAAAAATATCGGGATATATATCGTATATCGATATTCAGCCAAAATATATCGGGATATGACTTTTGGTCCATATCGCCCAGCCCTAAGAGTCCATCATGTTTTTTTAATCCTCCGTGTCCTCCTTGGCTACTAGCAACTACGTCGAGGAGGGGTGGAAGTGGTGTGCGATCACGGAAGGCTTGTATCATGTGGACGCACCAACAGTTTGGTTGTCATTACTTAGAATTCTTCATGGGGGAAGACAGAAACTACGCACTATAGCTTTAAGACCGGTCACCTCAATCATGTACCGGAGCAACATTATGAACACAATAAACATCCAACTACGGTCCCGCTACAGACAGACAAGAAAGACAGGTCCAGCTCAATGATTCCAACACTGGATTTAAGATATTTCTAGCCGGGACCAAATACTTCCGCCAAACCACTAAAGATATCCAAACATCATACCAAAAACACAGAAGCAAGCTGACAGCGCCGCTGCGTTCAGTCACCCACTTTTCTACAACAACATACCTGTGGTCAAGGTAGTGTTTATACAACTATCTTACATACTTTTTGATATTTATTTTATTTAATTACTACCTTGCAGATTGCACGGTAAAAATAGTTCACATTCTGTAGCTGTTTCATGCATTCTCCTTCATATAACGTTATTGTATAATGGTTGTGGAGCCAAGCAAACCCTTTAGTAATCAAAGCTTTTAGTAAACATGACACTGAAATGTTTTTATATGCCATGTACTCCTGATATACACTTATATAAAGGGCCACTCATGCAAAAGAAAGAAAATACCCTGATTTAGCGTGAAATCGCAGAATCTTAAAAAATAACCGTGATACAAATTTTTTATCATACCGCCCAGCACTACTACAAACCCTGCACATTAGACATCACTTCTGTGGAGCTATACAATGGCCAACAGACATTTTGTTAAACAAATCAGATGCTGCTTCACCTAACCAAATGTTCATCCTTACTTTCACATAATTTGCAGAAGAGTTTGAGGTCGCCTCAATTGCCAGATTACAAGTGGACAGTAGTATATCTGAGACAAGAAATTACCATTTTTTAACAACATCATAAAATATGACATTGAATGTTGGCTCCTTACGATCACAAAAACAAATAAAAAACACTTGATAACGTAATGTAACATAATCAAGCAACTCTAGCCCTACTGATAACCATAGAAGTCGAGGAACTGAAGTTAGGAACTAGGCCTGATGTAATGAAGCATAATATTTTGCACTGCACATGCAAACTAGACACATGCACGCTCACGCAGCCCAATAATCCTCAGCCTCAATGCTGCCATATAATGTTCCTCTTTTCCTCTTTCTATCATTGAAAACAGGTGGTTGCTGAAACAAATAGCCTAGGCCACGGTTTTCCCTCTTCCTGCCAGGGCAGGAAGCTAACTTCTTTCTGAGTGGTCTCTGGGTTACAAACACTATCTTTAATAATTCTACCTTCCAATGTGTCTTTCAGTTGATACACAATTGGAAAATGAAACAACCACACTGCACATTTTTAGATTGTCACTAAATTTGGGTGTTTGATTCAGGGGACTTTTCAGTGTGTTTTCTAACAGAAACTACTAGCTGGCAATCCTAAACCGGTCTACAGTGCTGTCATAGGTGGGTTTCCAGCAAGCATGGCTCTTCAAAATAGCCTCTGGAAGGAACTTGTTTTGGTGGAACGTGTGTACAATGCACGTTCAACAGTAGTTTTAGTCGTGCAACAGAAAACTCAGATTGGACAGATAGTCTAGCTATCTGTCTGGATTTACCCTGCAGAGATCTGAGGAGCAGTTAACCATAGTCCTCACAAATCCACCGGAGGTTAGAACGCCAACACAAAGGAAGAGGAAGGTAACGGACATCCAGCCGAAAATTAGGGACATCCGGCGGAATTTCCAGCAGAGCCGGAGCAATCCCGGAAATGAAACGTCGTCGATATAGACTAGGCTGTGACAGACAACGGCAGAGTGAAACAGACTATTTTTGTTTGGGAGATGGGAGGTAGATAGAGGCTGAATGCGGTCAAGCCGTCAGTTCGCACCGCGCACGGAAATGAGGCGCGTTCGTCTTCAGGATTTAGTGACATATTAGAACACTTGTAAGGTTACTGCCCCCATCAGGTCCGGAAGGATTGCATCCCCCGTTACAAACATGCGGCAGGGAACCACGGTGCAAGGTTTTGGCCTTCAGGAGCAATTTAGTGTTTGCTTAAGAACACTTCGGCACATGGACAGGAAGCAGGGACTGAACTGCCAACTCTGAATAATGGACAATTGATCTACTTCCTGAGCGACAGATGGCACATTGAAAAGATTTAGCGGTGGTTAAAATAAAAAACACTGCAATACTTATAACATTATCTTGATATCAACATATAACACTATAACCTCAGGTATTCAAAGTTACATGGTTCAAAGTTTATATAAGCCAGATACCTCAAGTTAGTTTGTGATACAGGCCCCAGGTTTGTCCGCAACATTAATTAGGTTTATAATGGTACAGGCCTAAACTGTGGGGATATAGAAGATTAAACATCAAGCATAATCATGTAAAGAAAAGTCACTCAGTCATACCATCCAGCCCTGGATTAGTCCACACACTCAGAATGGGGTAGCTGCAGTATACAGAACTGCCGTGCCACCCTCACTGAAACAGCCCGCACTATAGCTGGTAGCAAACAGTCACCTGCATTGAGGAAATAATAGAAATCGACACTTATCATACACCATTAGGAAGTAGGACCATTGGTTCAAAGTAGAGTGCGGATCGGGCTGCATTTTTCTGTTCCGACCCGAGCCCGACAGGCATTAAGATATTTATGTCCGAGCCCGACACTGTTTTTCTCATACTAATGACACATGTACATTTGTTTGTGTGGAAAGCCTGCTTTTATTAACTGTAGGAAGGCATTACCAAAAATGGCCCAAGCTAACAGAACAAAATCCAACAAATTCACACAAGAGGTTCTGTGGACCTTGGCATTTTAATGAAATTCAAATCAACACGAGTGTCCCCAGCAAAGTAAAATTAACGCGAACACAAAAGCAGCTTATTGAAATGAAAATCACTCATACCATTGACTCGAACCCGAACTTCATTTCTAAATATCTGTCCAAAACCAGCCTGTCGAGTCCGTCGGGTCCCGTCGGGCTTGGGTCGGGTATCCATCCTCTAGTTCAAAGAGATATCCTGTTATGCCCAAGTTTGATCCCTGCAACTGCCATGAAGTCCACTCAAATAATAATGTTGCATACAAATAAATACAAGTACACATAATGCCTCCATTCCTGACTGTAGAGGTATAAAGTTCCATTTCCCTAAACCTGTTCAAATAAACTAAGCAGACATAATCTATTCACAGATAGGGTGAGAGAGAAACTTATCGATCATAAAAGCGGCATGATTTTAAAACATCAACTTAGTGTCAACAGACAACATCCAGTATTTCCAAGGAGTCCATTCCATACAGGTATATAGAATTCGGATAAAACCAGAATTTTCACTTCAGACAGGTAAAACACTTAGCAGAAATAGCCTAAACTCAAACTAGAAAAAAGGCTTAAAACAGACAGACAAAAGCTGGAAGGAACTACTCACTAAAACAAAGAAAAGTGTCTTTCTGTACTAAATTTTAAATGAACAATCCAAGACAATGCCCCATGCATGGTCATTTTTCAATAACTAATATAGACCGTCTAGGTCAGCTGTTAAAAGAATGACAGTGTTAATAAAATCATAAAACAATAACTGAAACAAGCTGAGGTGTTGATGTAATGTAACCTTAGGGCATATTTTCACTCGTTTCCTCAGGTATGCTGAAAGTCAACCATGGCCTACAGTCATGTCTATACGGGGTGTGTGTGTGTGTGTGTGTGTGTGTGTGTGTGTGTGTGTGTGTGTGTGTGTGTGTGAGTGAGAGAGAGAGAGAGAGAGAGAGAGAGAGAGAGAGAGGGGCATTTACCTGGGGCTGCAGTCAGCTAATAAATACGAACTTGTCAAACTAATGTCATTCATTATGGCCTTGCAGCTAGCTTGGTAGCTACCTAACATGTTAACCAATGCAGTGTGCTAGAGAACGTTAGCTTGAGCAATCCCACATCCTATTTCACCGCCACCAAGCTCTTTATCAACCACATCCAAACACCAGGTTCCCAAGACTCATGGTATATTGGAATATCGAATGTCAATAGTGTTAATTTTCTAATTTCTGCTAAACAACTAGCCGAAATGGTTAGCACCGTTAGCTAAAATCAGCTGCATAATGACAACAAGATGTGGAGCCCACAGCCACACCCACAAATGATGTTTACATTTTGACAGGTCACCAGCCGTCCATCAACACGGAACCAGGGAAATCACACACAAACGCGGTTGCATTCAACTGACTAAAACAGTGGATGATGTTGGCCTGTTAGCTAACAAGCCAGCTAGGCTCCCACTTCATTTCAACAGCATATAGCTAGCCTGTTGGCTAAATAGCTAATGGTAGCCTGCCGGTAGCTAGGGCAGCTAAGCTAGCACATGAACAAAAGGTCTGATAACGTAGCTAGAAGATGCAACAACACATACGTACATTGTGATTGGTAAGGACTTTTTAAAAAGCCTCATATTCTTACCGAAGAGTGGGACCAACACAAGCCGTGTCGGTGCTCTCAATTTCCTGTAAAATCCGCTCGTGCTCCGTTATACACTCCAGGGTTTCATTCTCCGCCATGATTGTTATGTGTGTATCACTGCAGCTCCAGCTCCGGCCAAGGAACGTTACAGGCACAGTACAGGGCCGTATGAGCTCTGGCCTGTGGGGGACGCACTACAGCAACTTTGTTTCCACATATGTTGTTATCTTTTACTGTTTGTTCATGTAAGGTGTTATTGAGTATCAAGAAAGGCGCCCATAAATAAAATATTATTTAGTAATACCGTACATTTATTACATTACAGTAAAGCTTGTCACGTGAACAGAATTGCACATCCCCAAACCAGTAGGCCTACCATAAAATACTGTGGCCAGCATGGAAAACCACATTGTTTGTTGGCTGTTTTATTTATATCATTTAGCAAATAACATATTATAATTAAATGGTAAAAAAATGATGTTATTTTTTCTATATCTGGCTGCACTATGGCTCTAGCAATCTCAACCAGTAAGTTGGTTGAATCCTGACAAGTAATTAAGTACTCACTGCTGCTTATAAATGTTGAAGGAGCACATTGCACTTAAAGTTCAATTACACATTTGGCATTTTAAGCAAATATAAAAAATATACCTATGTTTCCTCGTTTGTTTGGCATCTCTTGTTGTGTATATTAAGATCAATCAGCATTAAATCACTCAGTTTGTAAGTTAGGATAATGAGTCCATCATCAATGGTAGCCAGCAGATGAAATTCAAGAAAAAATCTGTCCTGAATATAGCACAAGTTTACCTTAAGGTGGTTCCTAGAGGCAGGTCCACAGATTCTAACTCAGCAAAGATATTCCCAAAAACCTTCTCTTCTTCTTTGTTCTCTTCTTCAATTTGACTGGGAGGGTCAGGTAAAGCAGCATGGACCCTGTCACTAGCCATCTCTCTCTTCAGATTCTAAGTATGAGCACTACATTTCTGCATATGTTTGAAAAAGAAGGAAACTGTGTGTGTGTGTGTGTGTGTGTGTGTGTGTGTGTGTGTGTGTGTGTGTGTGTGTGTGTGATGAATTCCAGGGCACCTGCTGTGGTCAGCAGAAAAAGAGGGAGCAACAGGAAAAAGACATCTTGTGATTCGCTGGACTTTGAAGCCAACAAAACTAACTTCAGCTGCTCCCTGTGTGTGCATTTGTCTTATCTACTGTAAACCCTAAAAAAGAAAAACACTATTAAAACCCAATAAAAACTATTCATCCATGCTCAATGCACCCTGGATGCACGCCTTACAAAACGATCCAAATATGCCGTTACTTTATACCATTATTTTGGCTCGTTTGGTACTCGTTTAGTATATGTAGCAGCAAAGTAACACACTTCAGGAAAGTGGCAGCATCTGCAACATTGCAGATGAAAACACCAAAGAAGAAGAAGATAGTCAGGAACACCCCACTGCATTCTGGGAGTCCAGATTGTCATGGCTAAATATAAATAAATAACTGTTTAGTTGTGGATTTATCATTCTGGAATTATTAATATATTGTTAAGATAATATTTGGCTTTACAGTTAAGTTAAGGAAAATATTCCCCAAAAAAACTTTAACAGGAAAAAAACAAACGGGTGAAAGATCTGTCCTCATCCGGCCAGTTCTGTAATCAAACCTAGGACCTTCTTGGACAGTGCTAACCAGTGTGCAACTGTGCACAGTGTCATGGAGTTAAAGCTGCAATATTTCCCTCTGAAATGTAGCAAAGTGGAAGTAAAGTAAAAATACAGAAGTTAAGTATGTAGTTACATCAGACCTGTGTTTAAGTACAGTACTAAACTGTGTGTGTGTGTGTGTGTGTGTGTGTGTGTGTGTGTGTGTGTGTGTGTGTGTGTGTGTGTGTGTGTGTGTGTGTGTGTGTGTGTGTGTATTATTATAATAAAGCCATGGCCTTGGATTTACTTAAATTCTCCAACTATTTAGTGGTGGCAGGGTGTAATGAATATCTATGTCAAAGTGTTTGAGGGGTGTGGATAATAATAATAAATGTAACCAAAGAAAGGTTACCACATTTTCTGCAACTATATTTTAAAGACTTCATATTATGCTCATTTTCAGGTTCATAATTATATATAGGTTCTACCAGAATAGGTTTACATGGTTTAATTTTCTAAAAACACCATATTTTTGTACTGCACATTGCTGCAGCTCCTTTTTTCACCCTGTGTGTTGAGTTCTCTGTTTTAGCTACAGAGTGAGACATCTTTGTTGGGAGTCACACATGCTCAGTACCTATGTAAGGACTACTAGCCAGTCAGAAGCAGAGTATGAGGGCGTGCCATGCTAGCAGCTAGGCGAGCATTATAACGTGTGTTACAAAGGGACCACGTTTGTCTCTGAAGTAAAGGCTGGACTACAATAGACCTGCTTGGAGCAGTTTGTGAAAAGTGTTTTCTGCTGGAGATGGAATGTCCCTTTGGGGTGGACTTTGGGCTTTTTCACTGCACAAAAAAATATATAACACAATAAAGGAAAGGGGAAAAAGCCAAAAAGCATAATATGAGCACTTTAAGTAAGGCAGCAGGCCTTGACCAACTTACACAACCACTTTCTATTTCCTGCTATTCTTCTCAATGTGGATTGGCCCATTAGGAGTGTGGACATAGTAGTTGACAATACCCTCTTTACAAAAGCCATGACTATGAGTTTTCTTATTACTCCACCAAAAAAACACACACACACACACACACACACATACACACACACACAGTGCTTAGGAAATGTGTCAGAGTTGCAGGAACAGACACACAGATGGTTTGATGCTGTACAATGAAGAAGAGAGAGGCAGGACTGTATGTAAAGATATCAGATGACAGATATACGGATGGACAATGCACGTAAACACCTCTTCCCCTCTTCCACACACACATACACACCCATCATTGATATTGGGTGCGTCTATATACAGTAGCACCAGGTTACTTTCAAT
The DNA here is from genome assembly GCF_004354835.1 of Perca flavescens. Classification (NCBI taxonomy): domain Eukaryota; kingdom Metazoa; phylum Chordata; class Actinopteri; order Perciformes; family Percidae; genus Perca; species Perca flavescens. The sequence goes on from NC_041351.1 coordinate 29,427,447, forward strand.
GCCAACATCTTTTTTAATTTTCCCTTTCTACAATATCTCAAAGTCAAAAGTCAAAGTTAACTTAATTATCCCGCAAGGGGAAATTCATGTGGTCTTGCACATCTCCTTAAAAGAAAAGAAACTTTAAAATACACTTAAATATGGTCAGTATGCCCAATACAATATACAACACACACATAATACACTAAACAATAAGCAATTCATAACCTGCAGCAATAAAAAGAGAAAAAGAGTGCCTGATAGTTGCATTATTATGCAATGATGCAGTTAAAGTACCAAAGAGAGTTTCAGTACATGGCAACTACAGTTTGGTCAAGTTAGTAAAAGATTGTGGTTATTGGAAATACACTATGGTTACGGTTAGACAACTAAAGGTTTGGTTAGGGAAAGATTGTGGTTAGAGTTAATACTTCCGTGTGCTACACATGGATCCACCACCTTGACCTCCAGACCCTTACTTCCCTGCTCACAATAAAAAGTACACACTGCTTCCTGTGTTGTCACGACACGTAAAACGTGTTGAATTGACCCAGATGTAATTCCAGAGAGAGGGAGATTCCTATAGTCTTCTGATTCTTCCTCTCGGGGCCATAACTTATTCTACTCTTTCTGGGAATTTGAGGGTTTAGGGACCTGTGGTGAGTTTACATTTTTAAAAGCTGGTTCTTGTTAGACAAGGTATATGCTCTACAGGCTATTTCTAAGTTTTGGCAGATGTAAGAGGAAGTGGGGAAAAGGCCATGTAGTCACAGAATTGTGATTAATTTCATACATGCAATAACTAAACTTGTTATAACATTACAAAGCAGCAACCTCGAGTGCTGAAAAATAAAATCCAATACAGAAGTGCCAAAAACTGCAGTCTTCGAATGGCCACTTGAGGCTGACTCCAAAAGGAAGTCAATTTCCATATAGACCCCCATGTTAAAATGCCGAACTTTACAGCAGAAATAAACATCTTTATAGCCCCCTTCATGACAACTGTCTGGGGTTGAATTGTTTTAAACCTCACACATTTAAATTACATTAAGGCTTATGCATAGTGTTCCGCTTTGGGTGACAGGTGGCTGCCGTCACAGGAGACTGTAGGCTTCATTCGACCTGCCTCAGCTCCATCCACGCTCCACCTCTTCGCCCATTTTTGGTTTAGCCGGAGCCACCGGGACCCAGCTACTTTGAGATAAATTTTGGTTCTTCAGAACTGAGGGCGATTTGGGCTGCTGCCTTTGCACCCTGTGTGAATCCCACCTTATGTAGTCTCACATTGCCAGACCTATCTGCACAGAGCTAGCTGTGGAGTAAGGTCTGGCTACACCACAGATATATTCTGGGATAGGAGAAAAAAATGCTCTGAGTTGTTTGCATTTCTACTGTATAAACCAATCACAATCGTCTTGGGCGCATTTAGATCTGGATGCAGCGACAGTGGCTCTGCAAAATACTCTCAGGAAGGAACTTTAGCACAGTGCAAAAGAAAACGCCACATCCAATATTAAATGAAGTTAACTGTTGACTGTTGTCAGAAATCTAGGAGTTATTTTTGATCAGGATATATCCTTTAACGCCCATCTAAAACAATCATCGAGAACAGCCTTTTTTCATCTTCGTAACATTGCCAAAATTAGGAATATCCTGTCTCAAAACAATGCTGAAAAACTAGTCCATGCATTCGTTACTTCCAGGCTGGACTATTGTAATTCCCTACTGTCAGGTTGCCCAAATAAGTCCCTTAAGACTCTCCAGCTGATCCAGAATGCTGCAGCACGTGTTCTAACGAGAACTAAGAAAAGAGATCATATTTCTCCTGTTTTAGCTACTCTGCATTGGCTTCCTGTGAAATTCAGGATTGACTTTAAAGTCCTTCTCCTGACCTACAAAGCCCTAAATGGTCAAGCACCATCCTATCTAGAACAGCTCTTAGTACCTTATTGTCCCACTAGAGCACTGCGCTTCCAGAATGCAGAGTTACTGGTGGTTCCTAGAGTCTCCAAAAGTAGAATGGGAGCCAGAGCCTTCAGCTACTAGGCTCCTTTCCTGCGGAACCAGCTCCCAGTCTGGGTTAGGGGGGCAGACACCATCACCTCATTTAAGAATAAACTGAAAACTCTCCTCTTTGATGAAGCTTATAGTTAAGAAGTGAGGAGTTGCAGCGTCCACCTAACCCGGCCCACCTGCTTCTCTTTGTAGTCATCAGATTTATTGATCATATAATCAATAATATAGTGTGAGTTGAGGGAGGCAGGCCAGTACAGCCTCTCATCAATGTTTTCATTTGTTTCCTTTTGTATGCATCCTGTCCCAGAACTGCTTGTTACTAACCTAGCTCTGGGGAGTTTACTCCCCGGAGTCCTTATGTTTCTTCTTCAAACGCCCGGCCGCGTCCTGCTGCGTCTGCTACACCCACCCGTGCTCTGCAGCGCCACGTTTCATCCCGCAACCTCCTGCTGTGACATGAACTACAACGACTACCTTCAAAGTCACTGTTCCACTATTTTCAATGCGACTATTATCGCCTTCACACCCCCAACCGGCCCCGTCAGACACCGCCTACCAAGAGTCTGGGTCTGCCGAGGTTTCTAAAAGGGAGTTTTTCCTCGCCACTGTTGCAATAGCCACTGCTAATGCTTGCTCTTGAGGGTGGTGAAGGGATTTTGAGACTGGCAGAACACAGAGAGCCTGACATCCTGCCACATGAGCCACACGCCGGATGTCAGGCTTTATCCTGGAAATGTACTTCCGTTGATCCAGACTACACCTCATAGAATTATTCTTATAGAAAGATAAAACAAAATTACAAAAATTGAATTGCCTTGTAGGCCAATAAAACAAGTATTTTTCCACACTAATTTGATTTCAGGCAGCATGGAGAGGACTTTGAAATGTTTAGACCTTCATGTTGGAAAATGAAATGGTGATTTTTGTGATTGGTTGTGTCAATGTGACAAACTTTGACAATAATTTACTTTAGCCATGCTAACCGTTACAAATTGTCTACCTTAAAGTGATGTGTAATTCATACCAAGTGATAATCATGTATGCAGGTGTCCCTTTTGAAAGAGGATATATGGATCACAGCAGCGAGGGTCTACTATGAACTGTCCCTCTGGCTATTCTTCTCTCCAAGCGCTTTTCCTTTCCATGCTCTGCCAGCTTCCTGCCAGCTTCCTGTGTCTGTCCGGAGCACAGGCTGCTATACAACTGTTGACCTCCATTGTAAGTTACACTCTTAACAAATACCACTGAAGGACATCCTGGAATGGGGACAGCCCACTGCTAAAGCCAGAGAGGTTGTCCAGATGTTTCAGACAAGACCAGTGGCCCACTAGACAATGTTTTATTTCTCAGTTTAACATGTTGGAAATACACAAGTTTGCCAACAAAATCAAATAGATTACTGCCTCCCGGGTGTTTTTACCCTAGCTACAAAGACTGGAAGCAGGGATAATACGTTTAGCATGGTTAAAACCCTAATAACTAAAAAATGTAACTATTTAGGACACATTTTGTGTTCTTCGATAACCACCAGTACATCCAGGAATCGCCTTGTTGAAGTGTTAGCTGTGGTTTCAATCTATGATCAATGTTTTTATGATAACAATGTATTGGATGACAATGTGAAAGCAGTTCTTCAATGTGAAAGGGATCTCTGGTAGTGATAAACCTACAGAGAATTAATACCTGAATCTGTAGTTTCCATCGACTTCACCTAGTTTGATTCCATCTCGCCACTCTGATGACTAAAGAGCCAGATATTTGCCTCCAAAGATGGTAGTTGCTTATTTTACATTCTGTCAGCAGACACTGCAGATTGTTTTCCAGAGAAGTGTGTGTGTGTGTGTGTGTGTGTGTGTGTGTGTGTGTGTGTGTGCGTGTGTGCGTGCATGTGTGTGTGTTTAGTACAACCATTTGCTAAGTCACAGTATATATTTACTTTGAAAAGACCAACAGTTGGCAGTAATGACTAAGGTTTAAAGAAATGATACCTATACTATCTACACGTCTCTTCTATACTGGTCCAAAAAGTTTTGTGTTTGAACTCATTGTCCACAACCCTCATAAAACAGTTCAAACAGCTGTGAGGCAACACTAAGTGATGCTGACCTGCAGAGGGAGCCACAGAGAATGTGTAGAGGCCACTGGTCTGACTTTTCTCATCTGTAGTCAGATGTGTTTTGCAGATTTGTCCCACTAAACAACATGGTTTTGTTTCCCTGAAGTAATGTATATCAAAATAATTTTGTTTAATGGAAATATGAATCAGATATGTTTAATCTAGTACTCTAGTGCTCCTTCTCTCATCACCATTGAATTTTCCAAGAATTTTAATGGAAAGAACTATGAATGGGACTTAATATAGGGAAAGTAGTGATAACTTCCAATTGTCGATGCTAACCGCTGATGTAACCTAGAGATTCTTTAAGTCAGTGCATAACAGGTCAGTGGAACATGAAAAGACATGAACATGTCCACAGAAAAGCATACAAATCAACTTATAGAGAGAATACAGTTTCCAGTTGGTCTTTCTTGAATTGCTTCTGTGCATATGCTCATTCTCAAAATCTCTCTGCAGGCAGACTTACAAATAAACACCTGGCACACGCACACACACGCACGCGCGCGCGCACACACACACACACACATACACACACACACACACAGTGAAAACAATACCAGCGTCACTGTTGCAGCTGGTAACAAAGCTACTAGTTACACTTGAACAAAATAAGCATAGAAAGAATCAATGTCAACCTGTCATAACAGTATGCATAGCCTACATATCAAGCTGTGCATAGGCTTGTTGTAGTTTGTCACCAGAAAATGTCCCTGGTGAATTAGGTCAAACGCCACTATTAGCTGATTTATCTTTGTTTGTTTTACCCTAACCCTAAGTTTAATTCAATTGAATTTAATTAAGTTGAAGACAACATATAAGCTATCCAACTATTCAAATCCCTCTCCCCTTTTAAAGTGGGTGTCTTATAATTAATTTGCAGAACAACAATCAATTACAATTATACTCACTAAAAGACAGAATGTCAATTGCAACCTGTTAAACTGTATCTGATCAGTACAGTTTCTTTCGAAGGGTGAAACTACTATATATTATACAAAAAACGTAAAGATCATTAACTAATTATTCATATTGAACAAAAACTGAACAAAGGCTGCACATTCTTAATGTGCTTAAGCTTTAAAGTGAATGTCTTCCTAAAAAGCAGTTGAAACCAACAACATATGGTATGAGCACAGCTTGCTTTTGAAAGGAGCTGCCAGATTTCTGCTCTTGGAGGTAACAGTCAATGAACAGGCTTAGAAAAGGTTGTTATAGGGGGACGTCTGTCTCCGTGAAGAGCTCTTGTCTGCAGGACAAAAAGCTCCGATGGGTCTTTGAGTGTCTCTCTCAGTGTTTAGTTTACTCAGCCAAATTCACCACTTACACTGGCACACACACATAATAACACAAGCACACACACACACACACACACTCTCACACACACACAGACATGCATGATCATTGCTTAGCAGACATAAACCTCTCAGAGGCTGTCAGTTGGCTCTCCTGTCTCCTTTAAGTGGAAAGGAACCAGGAGGAACGTCAACGTATGTACACAGTTACTTTATCACCCCTCTCTCTTTCTCTCATTGTTTCTTTTTCTCACACTGAAAAAAAAAAGAAGACTGAGGTGTTTGCATTTTGTTTAAACGTTAAGATTTAGGGGGTGATATCTCAAAGTATGGCAGATGATTTGTCTATTTCCACAAAATTCAGTTTATTTTAGAGTTCATTAACCAGTAGAGTGTGAGCTCTTTTCTCAACAGTAAATTCCAAGGTTTCAAAGATTTTTTATCTTGCGAGCGATGGGGTATAAAGACTGTGAACGTTTCTCATGCTAGAAGTGGCCATCAGTGAAGACTGGTGGTTATATTGTTAAAGGTGTGTAAGTGAATACATGTCAAACTGACATGCCTTTCTTTGGAAAGTAAAAGAAGAAGAAGCAAACGTGTGCCGACGCCAAGTGGAGCAGCAGTGCGCATGCTGAATCACAGTACGTGGCAGACTTGTGATTATTTGCAGTGTAGTCTTTCTGTCTGCACCGCTGTGGACTCTTCACCTCTGTTTCTTTGAATGAAGAGGTCAAGATCATCCTGCCACGCTGATTTATCAAACACTAAGAAGAGGAAGTCAAACAAAGATAATGGTCTCCCTCTGCCTTCTGACTGGGTCTAAAAGATTCCTCGGCTTGTTGATGTTCAGACAGCATTTTACAGCCAGTAGTATATCACCGTTTGTGAACCTGTAAAAAAAAGATGTATCCAAACTGATAAGATTTGCACATGTGAAAAATACATTTGTAGTTGCAGTTGCAGATTAAGTGATTTCACCTGTGAGGTTATACAGTACAAACAATTTAAAAAAGAAACTATTTCAAACTCTCTCACCTTAAAGGGGAACACCCAACTAAAGCATAAATTCCATTATGTTATGGGCTAGGAAAATTCAATCAATATTTGCAAACATGAGCTACTCAAGGCCAAAAACCAGAGCAGTAAGGCTTAAACTTGTGACCATCAGGCAGGGGCGGACTGGGACAAAAATTCAGGCCTGGCAATTCCGTCTATTACCGGCCCAATTTCAGACGAGGACATTATTTGCTTTATAACTGCAAAAACCAGGCTCACGTTAGATTATGGCACCAGCAGCATGAGGCGCACTTAGAAGCTTTCATAATAATACACACAATTCACAAAACCTTCAAATAAACTACCATGGCACCATCTTAGAATAGAATGGAAATGCTTGCAAATTAAAAACATATTATTACATACTTAAACACTTGAGCTTTTATTTTGAAAAGTATCAGCCTTACGGCAGCAGTCGGTTGGCTCCAGGCTGCAGTCGTACAGTCTTGCATATTTTTGTCAAAGTAGTGTGATACGTCAGTGTTGCTGCATTTTTTTTTTTTTTCCAGCGGCCCAAATCGACCCAAGAGTGCATCGGCCCTTCTGGCGTTTGCCAGAACTGCCAGATTGCCAGTCTGCCTATGCCATCAGGTAAAAAGTCTAGAACTGCTCCATAGACAACGATTGGGAGACAGATTTTTGTGGACACCGAATTTTCACAGAAATTTCTTTTTTTTAAACCTCAGATCTCAGATCTGCAACCGATAATATACCCACATACTCAGAACATTCCCCTGGGTGTTCTCACTGTCATCTATAACATCTTTCCCAATTCATTGCCTATGGAGCAGTTCTCTATCGTATCGAGATCTCTCCACCGTTACATATTCCACATGTACAGTTTACTCAGAGAACCAAGGTAACTATGTAACCAAGCGTTCCAGACTTTATACTTGATGACATCACAAATGTGAGTTTTAGCATATCTAGTTTTTGCATTTGGGAAGTAGTTGTTCATGATGACCACAAGACAGGAAACAGGACATAAAGAAACACAAGGAACAAACTAACACTAGGGAAAAAATGCTGATCTCTACTCTGGGCTCGAAGACAAAAGGAAACACAAAGACTAAATACACAAGGAAAAGAGGGTGATAACGAGGGACAGGAGACAGCAGGACCGGGCTAAAGCTAGGTTTATGATAGCCACCATGTTCCCGGCGCGAGGCGCGCGCCATAAAATAACATCACAACAGCTGTCGTTTCCAGCGCGAAGGACCGCAAGCTGTCGCGGCGTGGTCGTGCACCTGTGAATTTTTGTAACTACGCGCCCACTGTTGGACCAGTTTTAAACTGATTAGGTGTAATGTTTTCATAACCCAATGTGTACTTCTAGCTTTGGTTACTCAAACATAGCAGCAGCCAAGGGAAGTTACTCATTTTAAAACTAGGAACATCTGCCACTGAAGGACAAATTCAAGAGCCACTCAATAGTAAACCATTAATTTGTCTCATATTTACCACAAGCTACTTTCAAATTTCACAAGCTTTTGGCTGGCTGGTTGCCGGTGCTAATTGCCATCTGTGCCTAGCTGTGACATTAGATGCTTGGCAAAGTTAGCTCATTTCACCTGTAGTATCTTTACTCTTTACATGTCCGTTATTTTGGAGCATTTCGCTGCCTCCTCCTCCATCATTTTTTTCCTTTTGAGTCTGACCTTCTCAGCACCACCGTTCCATTCTCTTTTTTGGATCTCTTGCATGAATTTATGTTGTCATCATTACAGTCAACTGTGGTAACATCTAGAATCAAATATAAACAGTGACCACAGAAAGAAAAGACAATCTCAACACACACACACACACACACACACACACACACGCACGCAAAGTGTGTGTGTGTGTGTGTCCGAAAATATGTGCACCCTAATCAAGTCTGTGTGTCATGGTTGTGAAATTGGCTTATAGAATGGGGAAGTGAAAGAGAGCACAAACACACACTCAAACACACACACATGCAGGGTGTTCAGTAAAGCTTTGCAGTCACACGCCCCAGCAGACACATGTGGTCTTAGATAGCTTATTGTTTTGAAACAGGAGAACATGTGCTGTTACTGATAGGCAAATCCTCTGGCTACCACCACTGATGTTAGAACGTAGAGGAGCTTCCTCAAGACACAACCGACACAGAGACACACAGAGACACACAGTCAAAGAGAGTGAGAGAGACAAAAAGCAAATAGAGAGCCTATCTGAGGTCACAATGCGCCACAGAGGTTGCTGTCTGACTGGGTTAGGGTTTCGGGGGGCAATAATGCTCTCATCTGTTTGTTTTTTAACAATATGATTTAGACTATACCTTTCAGTATTTAATAAATGTACTCTTATAATGACAATAAACTTGACCAAATGAACTCACTGGTACAAAACGTGGAGGTTGTCATTGGGGATGGGGTTAGGTGGTACCATTTTGCAGACACACAGCAGACCTGCATAGATAGGTGTGAGATGGTTTTGCAATGAAACTGGAAAGACTATGTCTTGATTATTTAAGTGCAATGGAAATGAGATAAACATTTTTTGTTTGTTTATAAAATCATTTGTGTGATCATATTAACTCCTGCCCACACCCACGGAAAAGCATGCCGTGCCTAAAGAAAAGTAAGCTTCAGTGGGTGTCAGATGGTTGTGCCCTTTTAAAGCCGGTACACACCAACCAGACTGTCTCTTAGTCTCTTGCTGTTCCTTGAATTTTGACAATTTCTGTCTTCACCGACCTGCACCGACAGAAGTTCCAGAATCTCGTCTCTCCAGTTACAGTTTTTTTTCAATTTCTTAAGCACAATTTAAAAAACAGGGACAGTCTTTTTCAAAACACTACACACAATTAGAACAACCACACACCCAATTAGCAGAACACCTCAGACCCTTTGCAAAATGAAACACTCTTGCAAAAACTATACACTAATTTATAAAAACCATATTTTGTTACCATATGAAACACACACGTTCCATATGACTTAATCCTGTTTGAACCAGACACACACTGCTGTTGCTAACCTAAATCACTTTTAGCAATTCTACTTCTCAGTGATTAGAGTACTGTAAATGAAGTACACAGAGAAAGTGCAAATGTACAATAAGTTCACCAAACACTACACAAGACCAATGCTGCAGACTGAGGAAAATAGAATTTATTTCTCTCCATATCCCCAAATCAGTCAACATGTCAACATGGAGAATCACAAGAAAACATGTCCCAGTTTTCATGCTACTACAGTAGTGTGCATAACACTGTTAGCTCAGCAAACAACAGACAAACATAAAATACGGTATCCAGTACAGGTTACAATCACAAAAATACACAGAAATACACAGAAAAATACTAGACATTATCTCTTTGCTTGGCTGGATCTGGCCAGAGAATTTCATCAACATCACAGGCGATATCCTCATTGGCAAGACAACCGTCTTGAATGTTGAATCCATCCTTGCGCAGCTGCGGCGTCGACTTGGTCACAGGGGTCCTCCATGGCCTCAATGAGGGCTACCTGAGCCACAGGCCTCAATGAGGGGTACCTGAGCCTGGGGCTGGAGATTGTAAACCCTCGTTTGAATCTGGACCCCCTTCCTCCTTGTCGTTCTCGACCCTCAATCCTCATGTCACAGGGAGGGGTATGGTGGGTATATGGTGCATCCAATGAGCAGCTGATAACTGTAACTGGAGACAGATTTTCTTTTACCTGTTTCCTTGTTGAAATGTCCTTATGACAGATGCCGCTGTATATCTGCTAAGATTTGGCTGAACTCTTAGTCCAGCCTCCCTCAGCATCAATCCGTGGTTCACAACATGGTCCACTAGTGTTGCGCGACTTTCATTTGATAAATTTGGTCCTCTTCTTCTTTGAGCATATTCTCCGGCTTCAGGTCTTCCTCTCCTTCTCCCTCTTCCTCTACCTCCACCTCGGCCTCTACCTCTGGCTGGGCCTCTTCCTCTACCTCCTTCTCCTCCTCTGTGGATTCTCCCTCTCCCTCTCACTCTCAGTCTCAGTCTTTTTCTTCTGACTCCTTCCATTTTGGTTGAGGGCAGGTGAACTTACCTGCTACATTTTATATAGTGCTTAAACCTGATTGGTGCGTCTACAATTAACCAATCATGTGTTTGCGTACCTGGTGGCTGTGTTTAACCACTTGGTTCGTGGGTGTGTTCATTTGAAAGCCTTTGCTTTGAAATTGCAAGGAAGTGACATCATGATAAATGTCTGTGTCAAATGCATACAAGTGTGTTTAGTGTTTTGCAAATCACTGTGTGTAATGTTTTGTAAAAAGTGTGAAGCTGACAATGTGATTCCCATTGGGCAGATCTAGGCCAGTGTTTTGCTTCTTGAGTGTAAGGTTTTGCTAACTGTGGAAAAGTTTTAATTTTAGTGTGTAAGCAATTGTAAAAAACTGTAAACATTTTGGTTTCCGTCTTGATGTAACTCACCCTCCTTCTTGCAATGTTACTTTTCCAAGGATGTCGAAGGCATGGCCCGCCCACAATTTCTAATTGGCTTACCCTAGTTTTCTTACTCTATCCTTAACTGATCTCATGACTAAACCCAACCAATCCAACCAACGAAGGCAACAAGTACTAGCCAATCAGAGGCAGAGTACAGCGGGTCATGTTTTCGCCATCCTAGGAATGAATGTATAATAATAACCAGATACCAAAATGGCGCCTGTTGAGTTCAATGGAGTTGTTCGCCTGGTGCATGGTAGATGATAGATTGCACCCGATACACGTGTCGACGTCAACAATTGGGCTTCCTGTCCTTCATTGCAGCCGAAGACTGACCGTAACGGAGTTTAGCGGCACGTTTTACCATGAAAAATATCCAATAAATGCTTCTAAACCCAAAACTACACAACTGGATGTTCCAGAAGCAACGTGATCCGAAATTGTGGAAAAATTAACATCTGCAACCATGAGGCTGTCCTGACGGTAGCATGTAGCTACATGTAGCATTGGAACGATTGTTACGAAGTATAGCAGGAAAATCACCAGTAAAGCTTTTAAACCAAAAATTACACAGTTTAACATGTTCCAACAGGAATGTGATCCAAAATTGGGAAGAAATCACTAACAACATCAGCAACCAAGCCTGTGGCCCAAAGACTTGTTGGGGACATCACAGGTTTTTAAATCGCTTTTCTCAGCTTAAGGGGAAGTTTTTCAAATATAAAAAGTCCATGGATTAAAAATTCAGAATAGAAAGATCATTAATCTGTTGTGGTTTCGGTGTGTTCTTTTATTTCTGTTGTCCCGTTTATGGGTTTCTGTATATTTCTGTTGTGTATATTACTGTTCTGTGTATTGTGTTTTGATTCCTGTGTTCTGTTTCCCCTTGTGTTGTCTAGTGTTAAGTTTCTGTGTTTAGTTGATGTCATGTTTTCTGTCTGTTGTTCCCGCTTCCTGTTTTATTTTGATAGTCTGGTTTTCTGTCTTGTCTTGTCCGATTTACTTCCTGAGTTTTCCCGCCTTTGTTGATTGTCCTGCCCCGCTCTGATGTGTTTCACCTGATGTTACCACCTGTTTCTTGTTTGCTCCCTACCTCATGTATTTAACCTCTGTGAATCCCTTTGTGTCCTGTCAGATTGTTTTGTAGCCATGCCCTTGTGTTTCCTCCCTGTGCTTTGCTACACACAACATAATCAACCTTGTTTGCTGTTCATGGTGTCCTGGCATGAGTTTTACAGATGTCTCTTTAACAGTGGGGGCCTGTGGAGAACATCCGAGTGTACACAGAAAAAAAATCGTCTGAGCACACGCATCAAATCTGCTAGACGTGTCGATGTAGTTAGGTTTTGGCATGTGGAGTGGGGAGTGGGGATTGGTTAGGGTAATCTCGCTTTGACAGACCCTCCTCCAAAGCACGCTGAAGGAGGGTCTGGCTGGTCCACACAGCATTCGGGAATGGGAGGAAGAGGTGTTCTGGTTTATTGGCATTTCTTTAAACCAATCAGAATCGTCATGGGCGGCATTAAGCTCCTCACAGAGCCGCTGCAAAATAGTCGTGTGAGAGAAAACTCTGATTGGACAGATAGTCTAGCTAGCTGTCTGGATTTACCCTGCAGAGATCTGAGGAGCAGTTAACCATAGTCCTCACAAATTCACCGGAGGTTAGAACGCCAATATAGAAAGCAGGAAATGGAAAATTCATGCATCCAGGGGAATTTCCTGCAGCACCGGAGCAATCCCTGAAGTGGACCGCAAAGGATATAGACTAGGGTTCGGGTAAGAATAACAGGGTAAGCCAATCAGAGGCAGAATAAGGCAAAAATAAGGCGGGCCACAAGGCACGTCCTGTGGCATCGACACATCTAGTGGATCCAATCTAGCATCTACCCACTTCCTGGGGGCCTGATCCTGGGAAACGCTAATTTCCCTCCTTCACTCTTGGATATTGGTAGCTTGCTTTGAATTTTCACACATTTGGCACAATCGGAGATTACACCGATTTAGGGAGCTGGCAGGGTACACCATTTGATGTCCGAGCACGCCGGGTGTTGTCTAGATAGTTGTCTAGATAGTTTCAGGTTTGCAGTCCATGTGTGAAAGCGGCTTATGAAACCTGAAAGGAACACCTGCAGCACTACTCTGGGTTGAAAAAGGCACTATGTTTTTTTTTTATCTACAGTTAATGTCTTTGTAGTGAACATGCAAATACAACATTATATCATAAAGTAGGTATCTATGAAAGAAATTAAAAAGATTGAGTGGCCTGATAAAAATTCACATTAGATGTCAGTTCAATGCACATAAACTCTGACTGTCTGTGTCTCTGTCCTCAGAAGCTGAGAGGACAGACTATCTTCACCGGGCTGAGGAACAGTAGGGATCATAATGAGTACGTAGGAACAAAGCTGTGTTTCCCCTGCCTGGTGTAGCTTTATATGCCCACATCCAGAACGCCAGTAAAACTGGGGGCTTTTATCCACTCTTACACCAAATAAACAATAATAAAATAAAAAATAAAAAAACTCTTTGATTAAGTGATTCCTTATGTTGTATTGTAGTGTTGTACACTGTCATACAGAAGTCAAGTACTTTTACCTACCAGGTGGCGAGGCTTTGAAGTGAGAGCAGAAAATTCTCTCAGCCCATGTCAAATCTCCCACAGGAAACTAAACTAAACATCCACTTGAAGCGTGAGTAAATCGCTGGATTTACATGTTAAATCTACTTTTCAGCCAACTTAGTTTCTCTCCACCTCCTCTTTTCCTTCAGTCACTGTGATTCAATCCTAAACAAATTGCAACTGGGAGGAAGTGATAAAACAGCACATCCTGTTAGCTTCATTCTCAGATAACCCTTTTCATGGATAACAAGAATGCAACAGGGTCCAAAGAGAGTTTGATTTTTTTGGCAAATGCCTCACAACTGTCTAAAGTCCCAGGAAGAATATTAGTGAAAACGGATAAACTGTTACAGATTGTAAAAACCCAAAGGAAATGATACACACAATACATACAAACAAAAATTATGAATCTTGTAAAATGTAAAATGTGAATCTTGTGAATCATTATTTGAAACAATGATTCCTTTAAGAGGGATAAGTGTAATTTTTATTATTTTTTGAATGATTTTAGAAAGTAAACTGTGTCAAATACTGTGTTGAATTTCATTAAAAAAATCCCATTGTTGTCCCACGCGTCATGGAAAAAAAACACACACACACACACACACACACACACACACACACACACACACACACACACACATGGGGAGGGCTGCCAGAGTATCAGATGCAAGATCAAAGCATGCTCAGATTATGGGCATAGCATAGCAGCAAACAAATCAGACATTTAAAGCTCATCAAGCAATATTAAAAATGGTATTCTACACCTTCAAAAAGTATTTTTGAGGATTCCTTTTGTTAAAATGAATCTGTTCCATCTTAGCCATAGAAAGTATTTCATTGAGCCTCCTCCTGTAACATGGGGAGACTTCCAATTGAGTAATATTAATTTTTATCTGCAACCATGCCTGCTCTAATAATTGCCTTCTGTCGTTGAGGAAGGGCCTCCGTACTGTCAGAGCAACCAAGAATTGCCAAATTGCAATCCAGCTGAATATTTGTCTGGCCTTGTTTGGAAAGACAGTTAAATATGTCACTCCAGAAATGACTTAATACTGGAGAGTGCCAGAAAAAGTGTGAGTGTGACAGTGATTCCTCTGCGATACCACATCTGTCACACAGGGGGAAAACTGATTCAAAAATCTTGTTAGGTTTGGTTTGCTGAGAAGCAATTCTAAGGTCCCAAAACTAAACACTCTCCTCCCATCTTCTGCGCCTTGAGATTCTCCATTCTATGAAGGGGTTCCAGTTCCAGGGCCGCAGTGTTGAACATGACTTGATCAAAAACCTTAAAAAGAAGGAAGAGTCATTATTCATCACATACCTCATTGGTGCCAAGCCCACATGTATTTCATTATAGTAGAGCATCTTTGTTATCACTAACTAACTAACCATCAAACTGTTAATGATATTTAATTACATTCAGGAGGGCTCTATCCACACTGTAATGTTTCCTATTATCCTCTCTTCTCTTTCCATCTGTGTGCAGTCATGTCCCAGAAATGCTTGTTACTAACTTAGCTCCGAGGAGCTTATTCCCCGGAGTCCTTGTATTGGGGTGGCACCTAAATCATGGATGCAGCTGCCGCCATCGTCTTGCTTGGCACCCTGCTACGCCCTACTACACCCTGCTACACACTACTATGCCCCGCTGTGCCCTACTACGTCCTGAACTGCTACAACTATTATTTGTAGTCATAGTTCCACTATCTTTATTTTTATTATAACTGCCACTGTTCATCATACCTACTGTTATCATTATTATGAATCATATTTCTCTATATCTGTATATCTGTATCAGTGTGTCTGTGTTTCAACCGGCAGACGCCCGCCCACCAAGAGCCTGGGTCTGTCCCAGGTTTCTCCCTAAAAGGAAGTTTTTCCTCACCACTGTTGCACTGAATGCTTGCTCTTGGGGGAATTGTTGGAATTGTTGGGTCTTTGTAAATTATAGAGTGTGGTCTAGACCTACTCTATCTGTAATGTGTCTTGAGATAACTCTTGTTATGATTTGATACTATAAATAAAATTGAATTTAATTAAATTCTTATTGTCAGAAGGTGGCACTAATCGCAAAATTTGATATGCCTCCATGAATCTGACACAGACAGGGAGCTGCAGTAGTGATGAGTGATAGCAAATGTTACGTTACCAGCCACTCTATTTTAAAGCTATAGTGTGTAGTTTCTGTCTCCCCCATGAGGAATTCTAAGTACAAGTCGGTGCGTCCACATGATACAAGCCTTCTGTGACCGCGCACCGCCGTACAGTTTGAATAATTTGAGTAATTTTAACACAAATCAATTATACTTTAAAGAAAAGGGTGACATTTTTTCACATTAATTTATTTTATTTTATAACATTTCCAGTTTTTAAGGTAAACAATAAGGAATGAAAATCCGCAGTTTGCTTCAATAGATATATTATTTTGTCTGTACTAATTTACGTAATTACTGGGATAACTGTTAGATTCTTACTTGAGTTTCAGAGTCTTTATGAGC
The DNA here is from genome assembly GCF_004354835.1 of Perca flavescens. Lineage (NCBI taxonomy): Eukaryota > Metazoa > Chordata > Actinopteri > Perciformes > Percidae > Perca > Perca flavescens. The sequence continues at coordinate 29,443,471 of NC_041351.1, forward strand.
TTTCCTATATATATATATATATATATATATATATATATATATATATATATATATATATATATAGGAAAGCTCAAAAAACAAGACACCTGCTTAGGCTTTCAGCTAAAATTCCAGTCAGCAGTGTTTGACAGGCACCAGACTAGAATCTATTCTGTTCTGAATGTGTGGTTAACAGTGTTGACAGCAGTGTGTTAGCATCTGAACAAAGTGCTGTAAATCTACAGTGTTGTGCAGGTTGTGGTTAAAGTCATGGGATAAGTGTGTAGAGTTTAGAAAACTCATTTAGCAATGAAAAACAAACTAGAGTCTGGTCCACATGAACTGCTGCTGTGTAGACTGGAGTTAGAGTTTTGCACCTATCTCCAGCTGTGCCCACTGTCATTTAAAAATTGGGAAAAATGTTAGTCAACATCACGTAATGTGTTTTATACTTCTATTTTGTTAAAACATTTTTCACTCTGATATGATGGGTTATAGTGAGACTTGCCATGCCCGCTTCAATAGAACTGGCACCAATCAAAAGTTTGATTTTTAATTCTAAAAACATATGACTCCTTCCTTCTTTAATAAGTTTCATTAACTTTCATGTCTTTATGGGACACTTTTTGGTTATTGAAATGTGACAGTAGGAAAACTCCCAGATGTAAAATCAATTATGTATGAATTCCATGTAACTGCTTAAGTTTCAGGTCCTGGTATTGTTCCTGCTGGCTCACCGTCACACTGGCATGACTTACTGGAACATTTGAATAATGAATGTTATGAGTAACTCCTGTGCTTTTCCTTTTATAACAAAATGTTTCTTGTGAAGAAGACTAAACACTGGTCTCTCTTGTCACAAGAAGTTAGCTAATGCTAATTGTATATAATCATCATACAATGTGTGTTTCAATTCATCACCCCATTGCTTGTATGATCATTTTGTTAGTTTTAACATTCTCTTTCTCTGTCTAACATCCTCCTTCATTGAGGACGTTGTCCAGCACCCCCCACCTCCATCTCCCAGCATTCCTCATCTATTAATGTCCTTTCCTGTCTCTGTGGCCATCACTGTTTTCACAGTCCTTCACCGGAAACCAAATAAATTAACACTGCATTGTTCTGGCCACTCACATTAGAGCTGGAAACATCAGTGCAACAATAGTTTCCTGAAACCACACATTAATAAGCAAAGGCCAGTGGGGACTCGTGTGTGTGTGTGTGTGTGTGTGTGTGTGTGTGTGTGTGTGTGTGTGTGTGTGTGTGTGTGTGTGTGTGTGTGTGTGTGTGTGTGAGGCCTTGAAGGACTTGAAGCTCAATGCTCTTTCTCTTCCTTTGAATTCCCCACCCTGCTTTCGGCTTTTCATTCCCGGGCAGCTAATCACACCTTAGTAGACTACATTTTGTTCATTTAAGCAGAGTGCAGTGACTTTTTCTCCTCAAAATGTGAAATAAGGCCAAAGAAGAGGCTAGCCTGGTTCCAAACTTAACTAGCAAAAATGCAAAATTCAGTTTTAACTGGTTCAGTCTAATCCTGACTTGGATCTGTTGGTCAGTATTGTAGCAGGATGGTATATGTGGGACCAACTGTCAATGTTGGCTGCTATGGCTAGGAGGCTCGGAACACAGCACAGCTCGGAACAGCTGATCTGCCAGAGAACAACGGTGAGGTATATATACTGGGAGGCTGATGATGGAATTGGGAAGTGTGCAGATGTCTGTGGAGAACAGTTGCTGTGTAAAGGTAGGAACGCATTGGGGACAACGGCTGGACATGGAGGGCAGGCTCTGAAATGACAGGAGTTTGTCTATTCCATCCATCCATCTTCAACCACTTATCCGGGGTCAGGTCGCAGGGGCAGCAGTTCCAGCACGGGACCCCAGAATCAGAATGTAATCACAAAATATCACAATGACAGTGTGGAGTAATCAGAGATTACCCTCATGGACTCATGGCAGTGCCCTACCCACCCGGCCCATTATGAGAGCTAAGCACATATCTGCGTTCATCAACCACCAGAACCGGACTGTGTGTGGTGCGTGTGTGTGCGCAGAGAGAGAGAGAGAGAGAGAGAGATGCTGTTTTCTTGTGTTGTATGATCGTTAATAAATTTAACATTTCAGCAGAGGTTTTCATTTCCATACAGGTTTAGTGGCTTGACAGTTAACGGTGAAGTAGGGGATTTGATTCGCGGGGGTGTTTTGGTGACAGTAATGTTCTTAGTGTTATTAGTTAGCAGTAGACTTACTTAACCCGACCCAGGGTGAGTCTGATGAAAAGTGCTGTGTCTGCCCGGTTCAGCTCTGAGATGTTCTCACATTGCACAGCTCTGTGAAGGAATAATCTCTGAGATTACGTTATGTTCTGCCTCTGGTTAGAAGTGGTGAATGTAGGCTACAGCTCACAGCAACTTAATACTATATAGTGTCTGGCTTTTGTTTGATATTTAATGTTGGCAAATGGCTTTTTGTTGAGTTTCCTCAAAAATAGACACGGAAAAGCTTTTTTCCGCCAACCTTATTCCACAACAGTCACGATGTTCCTTTCAGCTATCCGCTCGTGCTCCAGGAAAGTGAAGAAAAGTAAGTTTGGTATATACAGCAATCATGTAGCTAACGTTGGAAGCAGGAAAAGAGTCAAAAGGATGTCATGTACAGTATGTGCGGTGAGGACATGTTTAAAGCTACTAAACAAAGACAAAAATGAAGTTGTCGCTCTTGCCAGTGTTAAAGGTGCAATATGTAATATTGTGTGTAATACTGGCAGCTAGCGGTTAAAATAGTTACTGCACTACCAATTCAAAATACTGGAGAGTCGTCTCCCCCGCCCCCTCCTGCCCAGACTCGAAGTTCACGGGGGTTGCCAGGCTGAGACGCAGCATTCACAACAATGTTGCTAGACGCTTTTCTCACATAGCCAGACATTACTCCACAGCACAGCGGAGTAGCTAACGTTAGATGCTAGTCTCACATAGCCAGACATTACTCCACAGCACAGCGGAGTAGCTAACGTTAGATGCTGGCTATATTGACAGTCATAAAAGCCCGTGCTCACGCGGAGCTCTGTAACCAACTAACAGACACACTTTTCCGGCTTAAAATTACAGTATGAACCGCTAAAAACACAACAACTCACTGTCCTCTCCACACGCCAGTCAGGCACACTTCCTCGGCTTAGAATTACAATACGAAACGCTAAAAATACCACTACCTTGCCGACGGAACACACTTCATTTGCTTAGAATTACGGCAACAATCGCTAAACACACTGCAAACTCACAGTCCTCTCTTTCCGATTTACAGCCCCCCTCTCTTGGCTTAAAATAACTCACCGTTGTCGGCTCCAGCCGCTGAAGAGGCTACACGCTGTAAACAGCCATGGGCTGCCCGGTAACGTTAACAGTTTTTGGGCAGTGGTGGCCTAAAGGTTAGAGAAGTGAGCTTGTGACCGGGAGGTCGTCGGTTCAATCCCCAGACCGACAGGATAAAATCTGGGTGGGGAAAGTGAAAGAACAGCGCTTGTCTCTCCCTCATTACCACCACTGAGGTGCCCTTGAGCAAGGCCCTTAACCCCCAACCGCTCCAGTGGAGCTGCTCAGTGGCCAGCAGATCAGAGTGTGGTTGTACTGGGCAACTTCAGGTATGAATGTGGAACTGTGTGAATGTGATCAGGGCGTTCCTGCAAAAGAGAGGCTGCCTCTCAGTGAACCTCCCCTGAATAAATAAAGGTAAAATAAAAAATAAAGTTAGCAGGGTTAGCATGGCGGTGTTAGCCAGGACCTGTCGGGATCACTTTACTGGCTATGTCTCAATTGTTTTTGCGTAACCAACTCGGTTACACTAGCTATATAATTCAATGTGAGTACACAAATGTTGAAATGACAAAAAATGCCCGTCCCTAGTAGCTGTGATAAATTAGCCTGAAGCTAATGCTTACCAGTTCAGGAGAAAATAAGCCAACTCTGCGTCCTTTTGGGATCTAAGCTGTCTCCATCTTTCAAATACATCTCCAATATTTACCAGGGGGTTGTTACGTCTCTGGTCACGCAACTGTTAGAAACATGCTGTTTTCTTTTTTTTTATGTCATGTAGAATCTATCTCCGTTGATCCTGTTCGTTTGTTTGCTGCTTTCATGGCTGTACTACCGTTACAGCTGTAGCGCGCTGGGTTTACGTTTTTACAGGTATATCTGGCAACCCGGCCTGCCTGTCAAACTGCGCCGTTGATAACAACACACAGATCAAAACATAAACATAAATTCCGTCACGGAATGTAAATTTCAAAAAGAAAAAATACTGAAATTAGCATTGTTGTCAGAAAAGATAGTATTTCAGTTTAACATGTTTCCTTAATATCTGATGAGGCATTGGTGTCATTTTGGGATTTATTACAGTACAAATATTACATATTGGACCTTTAATTAAATATCTATATATTATATATTAGTGGGTTGAGTATGCGTTCTTTCTACCACAAACACTTTTTTCTGAATCAGTGTTTATCTTGAAGTTGGCAGCACTGGACCAAGTAAGCCTGAAGTACATGCTGTGCGCAAAGCTTTTCTTCTCTTTTTAAAAGACTAGAAAATGCATAAAAAGTTGTCAAAAATTAACCAAAATGAACCAACAACAGAGTCCAGAGGGTTAAAACAGGCGGATTAATCAGATGCAGATGATTGTGGAGATGAAGAAGCAGTATGTCCATGACATCCAGTTCTCTTGACCAATGGAAGAGCAAATGACGGGCCTTGTAACAGAAGCAGTTAAGTGGACGTGTTTGGTTAAGATAAAGGTAAAATAAACAGAGTAAAACATTTTACAGCTGCTTGTCAAGGCTCCCATATGTCAGTAGAAAAGTAGCATCCTTAAACATTATCTCTCATTGATCTGGGATTATCACCATATCATTGAACCCAAACACACACAAGCACAAACGCACACATGCACACACAACCTGCCCCACACATTGCTGTGGACTGAGGCACTTTTACAAGGGGGCCTACTGTTAACACAGGCTGTAAAAATCAATGGTGTGGGATGGGAACAACAGCGCAAGCATGTCATAAAACGACCAGCGGCAGATCAATGAAAGCTCATAACTGGATCATTTAGGTCTGTTTGTCTCTATGAGGGGAAGATAAGAACTGCTACTCAGCACTGTAAAACTAGATACAAGCTGCGTCTATCCTATTCACACATACCTCCACACATACATCCTTACACAGGCTGAAAGTGATTACAGATATATGAACTGATAATGCTCCTCAAACAGATGTGAATTGCAGCTGGACTGGAGCAGTAACATCACACGTGTTCCCTGACATCTGAGCCCCTTTGAGACACGCACATGGTTTTGCAAATGGGATGGCCATTGCCATTGTACATGTCAGACTAATGTCTATTGGCTTCCTCATCAAAATAAGTTTTAAAAGACCAAGAATTAGACTTAAAATACTTATGTCGAATAAGGACGGGGGGGTCTAAACCTTCCTAATCTTAGATACTATTATCGGGCTGCTCAGCTTAGGGCTATGGCTGCTTGGCTTGGCATTGATAAAGAGGCAGAATGGGTTAATATTGAACAGAATTCACTTCCTGGAGTCTCTTTGACAGTTCTGCCATTCATGGACTTGCATGCACAGAAAAGAGTGAAGAATACAAATATACGGATAAAGCATACTGTCAAAATTTGGTCCACAATACAGAAAAAGCTTAGAGGAGTAATCACTTTATCACATGCGATACCTATTAAAGGTAACCCAGATTTAATTCCTTCTATATGAGATAGTGCCTTTAGTAGGTGGGAAGAGAATGGTTTAAAGATAATGAATCCAATTTTTGATGGAGAAACCATAAGATCTTTTTCTCAATTATCTGGCAAGTTTACACTGAGATTGAATGATCTCTTTAGATATTTACAATTACGTCATTATATCACAATTCATAAACACTGGGACATAATTAAAAGATCTCCAACAAATGTTGAAAAATATTTTATCAATATTATTGAACATCTATGGGAAGTTAATGCAGGATCGATCTGATGACACATTTCATATCAAAAGGAATTGGGAACTAGAGTTAAATACTGTAACAGAGGATGAGTTGTGGACAAATATATGTGCTGGCTGTCATAAGGGTATCAGTAGTCAAATGTTGGTGTTGTTGTTGTTGTTGTTTTTATATGTAAATGAAAAGTTCAATAAAAAAGTTTTAAAATCCATCACTGATGCAGTCTGGGAGAAAACAGAAAACACATTTGACTTTCTTCATCATTACTTTCATAACACTGCTCCCTCTGTGGACCAGGTGTCAAAATATTACGTGGCTCTAAACGCTCTAAAAGTCTTTTAAGAGTGAAAATAAGTTTAATACGATAGGTTGATATGTTAAGACTCCTTGGCGATTAGTGTCCATCGCAATGTTAAATTATAAGGGGTATAGAGGCCGTGGATACTGTATATCCCCCCTTAGTCTAGACACTGGTGGAGGTGATGAAGGGATAAAAGAAGCCTGAAGATCTGGAAGGATGTGATGTGAAGCGGGGCTTCTGATGGAGGAACCCTAGGCGCTGGGAATGATGGGAGCTGGAGGTGAATGGGGTGGAGGAGGGTCGCATCGATTGTGTCTGGTATGACAACCGACAGCATCAAAGAGTAGAACAGATTTAAAGTTTGAATGCAGCCACGCAATCGCTCACAGAGATTGTGGCAAAATCTGGTTGGTTTAACTGAAAGAGTTAACGTCCACATTCAGCTGATGATGGTTGGGAGAGAGAGAAATGTGAAGCAAAGCAGTCTTCCTGAATGAACTTACACTGAGCTTCATTTGTCTGAATGATGAAGAACCATCACTTTAACAGCCGGCAATGTTACAGATTCCATTTAAAAAAAAAAATCCTTTTAACATTACAGATTGTACATGTAAAACGGACTACAGTCATGTTTAGCTGCTCCAAATCAAATAAATCGTGGATTCTGCAGAAACCAAACATTGCCTAATCATGACATCATGTTTACTGTAATCACTTAAGAATGAGGAACTAGTACTTGTGTTTCCTTCCTTTAAGGACCCTATTTAACTATTATGAATTCATAACACAAGAAATGCAAAAACTATTCTTGAATTCTGTCACGGGCAGGGTTCCAGTTATAATCTGAGCTTTGTGGGGGTCTCTAAAAAACAAAACTCTAAAATAACTAACGTTGGGGTGGAGTTAAATAACAAAATAGGGTTCCGAGTATGGGTAGTAGGGGAAGCCGTCCGACTGAAGGAGTCTTTCCGGGATATATTATCCCAGAGGACTCCGGAGGCGGTTGCAGGGTACCGAAGGGCCCGAAGGGCTGCAGCCTCTGCCGTGAAAGAGGCAAAGCAGCGGGTGTGGGAGAAGTTCGGAGAAGACATGGAGAAGGACTTTCGGTCAACACCAAGGTGCTTCTGGAAAACTGTTCGCCACCTCAGGAGGGGGAAGCGGGGAACCATCCAAGCTGTGTACAGTAAGGATGGGACACTGTTGACCTCAACTGAGGAGGTAATAGGGCGGTGGAAGGAGCACTTTGAGGAACTCCTGAATCCGACTAATACGCCCTCTATGTTAGAGGCAGAGCTGGAGGATGATGGGGGATCATTGTCAATTTCCCAGGTGGAAGTCACTGATGTGGTCAAACAACTCCACAGTGGCAAAGCCCCTGGGATTGATGAGATCCGTCCAGAAATGCTCAAGGCTCTGGGTGTGGAGGGGCTGTCCTGGTTGACACGCCTCTTCAACATTGCGTGGAAGTCTGGGACAGTGCCAAAGGAGTGGCAGACTGGGGTGGTGTTTCCCCTTTTTAAAAAGGGGGACCAGAGGGTGTGTGCCAATTACAGGGGTATCACACTTCTCAGCCTCCCTGGTAAAGTCTACTCCAAGGTGCTGGGTTCGGCCGATAGTCGAACCTCGGGTTGAGGAGGAACAATGCGGATTCCGTCCTGGTCGTGGAACAACGGACCAGCTCTTCACTCTCGCAAGGATCCTGGAGGGAGCCTGGAAGTATGCCCAACCGGTCTACATGTGTTTTGTGGATCTGGAGAAGGCGTATGACCGGGTCCCCCGGGAGATACTGTGGGAGGTGCTGCGGGAGTATGGGGTGAGGGGGTCTCTTCTCAGGGCCATCCAATCTCTGTACGACCAAAGTGAGAGCTGTGTCCGGGTTCTCGGCAGTAAATCGGACTCGTTACAGGTGAGGGTTGGCCTCCGCCAGGGCTGCGCTTTGTCACCAATCCTGTTTGTAACATTTATGGACAGGATATCGAGGCGTAGTCAGGGTGGGGAGGGGTTGCGGTTCGGTGGGCTGGGGATCTCATCGCTGCTCTTTGCAGATGATGTGGTCCTGATGGCATCATCGGCCTGCGACCTTCAGCACTCACTGGATCGGTTCGCAGCCGAGTGTGAAGCGGTTGGGATGAGGATCAACACCTCTAAATCTGAGGCCATGGTTCTCAGCAGGAAACCGATGGAGTGCCTTCTCCAGGTAGGGAATGAGTCCTTACCCCAAATGAAGGAGTTCAAGTACCTTGGGGTTTTGTTCGCGAGTGAGGGGACAATGGAGCGGGAGATTGGTCGGAGAATCGGCGCAGCGGGTGCGTTATTACATTCAATCTATCGCACGTGCCAGACGAAAAAGAGAGCTGAGCCTGAAGGCAAAGCTCTCGATCTACCGGTCAGTTTTCGTTCCTACCCTCACCTATGGTCATGAAGGCTGGGTCATGACCGAAAGAACGAGATCCAGGGTACAAGTGGCCGAAATGGGTTTCCTCAGGAGGGTGGCTGGCGTCTCCCTTAGAGATAGGGTGAGAAGCTCAGTCATCCGTGAGGAGCTCGGAGTAGAGCCGCTGCTCCTTCGCGTTGAAAGGAGCCAGTTTAGGTGGTTCGGGCATCTGGTAAGGATGCCCCCTGGGCGCCTCCCTAGGGAGGTGTTCCAGGCACGTCCAGCTGGGAGGAGGCCTCGGGGAAGACCCAGGACTAGGTGGAGGGATGATATCTCCAACCTGGCCTGGGAATGCCTCGGGATCCCCCAGTCGGAGCTGGTTAATGTTGCTCGGGAAAGGGAAGTTTGGGGTCCCCTGCTGGAGCTGCTCCCCCCGCGACCCGACACCGGATAAGCGGACGAAGATGGATGGATGGATGGATGGATGGTTCCAAGTACATTTGCGGCTCGCACACGTAATGATAATAATAGAATATGATTGTTAGGAGAGGGTCTTTTGAGTGGTTAGCTGATAGGACAATTGCTGACACGTGACATTAGGGGGGGTGATAAGTCACTTGATTGCAGGTGTGTGGGAGAGAATCATGGAGGTAAGTCTTAGCGTAGCCCTTTGTAACACTGGTGCTTAGTTCTTTTGGAGAAGATGTTTCTTTTACCCCTTGTAATCTCTTTAATGTAAATAATACTAAATACACTGAAACATGCATTATTTGTGATTGAAACAATGGTTGTGGGCAATGTATTTGCGACCCCCACAGATGTATGATTCTACTGCTTTTATGGGAGCTCAGACCCATCACACCCCTCCCGCTGGCTCCCATGTAACTTGTAAATCTATACATTTGTGCTGTGTGTTTTACGTTGTGATTTTAACACAACAGCTTTTAAAGTGTAACCGCTGTAATCAGTGCTGGTAAGAGAAAAGCGTCACTGTACAACAATGACTGGGGCCGGGCTGATAAGACTTGAGCCACACTTTTGATCCGTTTCCTCTGACATTCCAGACATTACAATACTGGCTTTGTGTGTGCAGAGAGGCCATAATGAGATTTATGATTTGATGTTTCTGTGATGATTGTAACCCCCCGCCCCCCACCTCCACAAGTTATGGTGTGACTTACTTTAGCAATAACAACTTATTAAAATGATGCTTTAACTCAGTGAAGTGAGATGACAACCAAAACTAGATGTGTTGAACTCTAACATTGATGAATGATGAAGCCAGAGGGAGACGTGAGCTAACAACATGACTCAACCACACCATTTTTAGAGCTGTGCTTTACGAAGTGACAAAGCACACCCTTATGAGTGGGCTTGACTTCAGAGGATAGTTTAGATTTGTTTTCACAGAGTGATATCAATGATTCACTGGTAACAGTTGGTATCTGTGTATGCCTTCAGCTTGGCTTTGAGCACAAGAGGGAAAAACTGAGATTTACATTGGGAAGCTGTGTGAGGGACAATATCCTTGTCACAGTGCTGGTACTGCCCGCTGGTTGGTTAAAGCACCTGTGAGGAAGGGGCGGGACCTGGGTAGTTGCAATGTTTTGGAAAGGGTCCCTGTGTCAAAAACTAGTCTAGTTTTATCATTTTTGTTTGTGTTGTGCTCACATGGTGTATAGTCCTCAATGATGTTGTGTTTAATTAAATCAGCACCAACTCTTGACACACTTTTGAAAATCAATTGGAAATAAAATCAATTGAAAAGCCAGGTAGGAGTAATGGTTCATCTCTGGATCATTATCTTATAATGAAGTTTCCATATTCTGCTGTGTGCGTAGTTATGGAAAAACTCACGAGATTATGATCATAACAATGGAAGCATCACAGTGCAGAAGTCACAGGTGTTGTTGGGCAGGGCTGTCAAAAGGGGGTCTAAAGCTACATTTTTCATCAGGCCGCCTAACATGTTCATGCTGCCGTGCCCAAACTAGGTTGGATTTCCCCTAATTTCATATGATACGCTAAATACTACATGAATTTCAGGTTCATTTTGTTTGTATTCTTAATCGAATATATCTGATTTCAGGGGCGGCCTCTAGCTCACCCAGTGGGAGCGTTCGCCCCATGTTGGCTGAGTCCTGCAGCGGCGCAGGGTTCGAGTCTGACCTGCTGCCCTTTGCTGCGTGTCATCCCCCATCTCTCTCCTCCTTTCATATCTATCCACTTTGAAAAAAAGGGAAAAGCCCCCCAAAAAAATAATGTTAAAGAATATATCTGATTTCAAAGAGATTTGAATGAACACAATATACAAATGTGAGCATGTATTTTATGTAGGCTACATTAGTGTCAATGTAATGCTTTAACCTGAAAACACCCAAAAATTATTATTATTATTATTATTATTATTATTATTATTATTATTATTATTATTATTATAATATTTGTTAGCTTGTTCTTTTCCCTCTTAGTATTCATGAGTCACTACATTTTCACAAGTTTTATTTTATAAATATCAAAGTACCTGTGGCAGTAAGGCTTAATAAATTATGTAGATGTCTGTGTTGGTTCAATATGATAATAATTCATCTTCACTGGCAGCTTTTCACACTTAAAAACTTAAAGACTTAACATCAAAATCATATATTGGGAATATAAAGTTTAAATTTTTTTTAAACTAGCTGATTACAAAGCCTGACTTTTATGATCTTATCACAGTGGAAAATTCTATTTCCCAGTAGCCACCCACCTTAGCTCAGGAGATATCCTTTCATATTGTTCCTAAAATGTCACTTGTCCCCTAATAGCACCTTAATTCAGTCGGATGTTTGCAACATTTGGCCATAACTATTTATTATCAGTGTGTGTGCTCTGACAGGGCCGTTTGTTTGAGCAGCTAATCGTTCAGATGGACTCTATCTAAATTGGATGGTGAGGCAGAAAATCCTGTACTCTTTTAACTAGCATGTTAATACTTTTAAAACCTCCCTATCTTCCATTTGGATATGGCCTAATTGAAAAGCAAATAGTACACTTGAGCGCACCCATGAATCTGTGAGTGATATCTCCTTAGCTGCCGGAGGAATGAATCTCTCTTCTGCCTGGCCCCCTCGCTCCCTCTCCTGTTTTCCATTGCTTCAAATGGCCTCCCTCACGCATTATCTATTGGATTATTGTTTTGGGGATTAATGTCTCGATGTGGATCCTTTTCACACACACAGTAAGTGGTTTCTGGGACAGCTCCAGGCCTCACTGTTGACTCACCAGATGGGACTCTGAACAAAGACAGGCTAATAGACTAAACATTCAAGGTGAATGTGGGAAGGAGTTTCCAAAATGAGAAATTAATTTGAAAAAAAGGATGATCATTAACTGATGATGATGATAATGATGAAAGTGTGTGATAAAATAATGCTACTTCATAAATGAAGCGTTAATTTGGGTAATTTAAATGGGCAGTAGTGTTTTGGTCCGTGCAGTCTGTTGTATGAAATGTTTTTGCAGTGTTTCTACAGAATAGGTTTGGGCCCAGATAAGATAGATTTTATTGTCCCGAAGGAAATTTCACTTGGACAAGCAAACAATATCTGCTGTTTAAAGAATTCAACACAACATAGTGCATACATACACACATACATGAAGTACACAGACACAGACTATTGCATCACTCTGCATAGACATGTTCCTGTTCCATGCAGAGATTGCCACTAGCCAACAAAATTGCACACTGCCCGTTGTACAACACATCATAATAGTCATCATTATAGGTGCAGTGTGGGTAAGCCACCTTATCAACATCAACTCCTGGTAAAAGAAAAGTAAAAATGTACACGTGTGTGTTTCAGATAAAAGCAGCATTTCAGGGGGACAAATGAATCTGCACCGGGGGAAGTGTCTGCCTGAAGGGAGAAGCTGGTACTCATGGTGGAGGACATGGGTGGGGTCTGAAATTATCTTCTGGGCCTGCCTGGGGATAGTATTGTCAAAGGAAGCCTGGAGTGTGGGATGCTGTCTGACTCCCATGATTTCCATAGCTCTTTGTGCTAGTCTACATGTCTCTGCTTCATCCATAGTGTCTTGCAAGGCTGGTGGGCCCTTGACCTGATGCAGCAACACTTGGTAGTATTTGCTAGCCTGGAAGTGTTTGAAGTACATAGCATATGGTAAAAGGTTTGCCATGGGCTACAGCCCTGCTGACATGCACATTCCTTTTTTTTTGGAGCACACACTGGTTTCACTTCTTTGTTTCCAACACTGGTGTCGGCAGTGTCTCACTTGAAAGTCTGTCAACTCAGCTTGCACTGTTAAAGTGGGGACAGTATCACTCTGTCACATTTTGAAAGGAGAAGTCCACTAACTTTACACATCAACGTCTGATTACTGTTTATTGGGAGTACTACTCAGCCAGTTGTATACTATCTTCTAATGATGTCATGGGGGTTATCTCAGTTTGGGTTTAAGACTAAAGATTTACTGTAGGCTATATCAGAAAGCCTGAGTTACAAACTGGAGGCATGGAATGTGAACGACATCAGTATTTCCTGGGCTTGGAGCGTATAAAAATTTGCTATCAAGCTGCATCATGGGAAATGTAGGCTCCAGCATGTGTGAAACTTGATCCATACTAGAGACTAAAAGTCGGAATATCTCTGCCTTGTAAGTCCCCCAACTTTACAGAAGTGCAATACTAAATCATTCACGTGCTCCTTTACAGGACTCATGTACATATGGAATATGTATAGCCTGACCAGCTAGACCCACATCAAGATGTTGGGTCTGGGAACTCACCATTGGCAGGACTCAGTCCGAGTGGTGGGATAAACGGTTGTCTTTCAAATTCCCTCTGCACGCAATAGGATAGCACTACAACCAGGCAGAGCAACGCTAGTTGGTAGATTCAACTTTGGCCGTATCCGGTTGGCGAAACTCCGAACACATCTTCTTTTTTTAAGAATGACTTCAGTGCCGTTCTTTGATCTTTTCTCAAAGAAAAGCTGAACTCCAAGTCTTCCAGAGTCGCGGCCAAAGCCGATTCCAAAGACCACTGTTCGCCAGCAGCAGCAGCCATCTTCTTTGTTTTCAAGTAGCAGGGAATTCACGCAGAACTGTAGCAACTCTGCCATCATTATGTTAAGCCCGCCCACCGACTGTGTATGCAGGCTAATCACGATGTGATTGGCCTGACCAGAATTTGGTTTTTCCAGCTCGCAAGCCAACGGAGAGTTGCTAGACTGACCCTGGCTGCAAATTACATTTGCTGCCGCTATGGTGTGTCTAGATTTCTAGGCTAGAATATGTAGTGAAAGTCTCTTCACTAAAAAAAACATATATATATATTATTTAGCCAGGGGTTAAAGTAGGCCTGAAACAATCCGGAACGTCGTTTCAGCACCTTTGATTAAAAAGTAAAAAAGGGATTTTCATACATCAGTTCCCATTCATTTAAAATAACTCCAAATATCCATTCCAGTGTGTTCCCTATTCACTCTCGGCAGCACACCGCCGTGATTCTATGAACGAGGTGTCCGTGGTTAGTTCACATGTCTGTAATAATAGCAGGACAGTCGCATACTAAACTGGTGAAGTCAGTTCAAGAGGTGAAGATCACATTGTCGGTAGCCTACTGGTAACAAACAGGCTTGTTAGAGAATGACACGGTGAAATGCTGCAGATCTGCTGTTTTTAGCTGGGCTAGACAGAGAATATTCGGTTAAAACCATAAACTGTATAAAACAGGTTAAAACTGAGCGGTGATGCCGTTTTACTGTCACTGTTCTCCGTGAAGTTAGCTGGAAGTGAATGTAGCCCCGGTGTGTTTTATGTGGAGTGACTGTGTCGGACTCCATTTTAAAAGCTTCTCAGTATGCTTGTCATATGGTTAATTAGAAGGGAAGTTGGCCATGTGTGTGTTAACACACACCAGTCATACTTTGAATGAAAACTCAACTCCTGACAATTGCTCCTGGTGTTCTTCACCACTGTTTTGGAAGAAGGAAATATAAACGGACTGCATTTATATGTATAGAGCTTTTCTGGTCTTAACGTACAAGCAGCCATCTGCTCATCAGATAAACATTCACACACATTCACACTCCGATGGCGCAGCATCGGGAGAAATTCGGGGTTCAGTGTCTTGCCCCAGGACACTTTGACATGAAACTGCAGGGCCAGGGATCAAACCACCTGAACCACTGCCGCCCCAATGTAGTAGTAATGAGAGTAGCGTAAGTACTAAGTTTTCTTTTTTTTTAGTCAATTCAATCAGGAGATACTTTGTTGCAGATATGCAAAGGTTTATTGTATATATGCATAATGAATTGTACATGGTCTTTGGAGATTAGACTCCATCGTTATAATAATAATTTTTAATTTTTAAAGGGGTAGAGAAACAGGACATATCCCCCGATGGAGTCTAGACACTGGTGGTGGTGGTGGTGAAGGAGCCCGAAGACCGGACCGAAGGAGTGGATGGAGCGTTCTGCTGGAGGAGGACCCAGGGTGCCGTGGGAGACCATGACTGGAGGTGGAAGGGGAGGAGGACGGTCGCATGCTTTGCCTGAAATGACAGCTGACAGCAGCAGAGAGATGTACAGATTTAAAGCAGAGATGTAATGCTGTGATTGGCTCGTGAAATTCATGACCGATTCTGATTGGTTTAACTGATAAGTGAATGCCTCTAAACAGCTGATTTGTTTTAGGAAGAGAGTGCGGTGATTGAAGTTATCTGAAGTCTTCCTGAAATAATTTACACTGAGCTCCATTAGAGACTTTAAAGTAGTCAGAAACTTTAAAGTGTTTAATTTGAGAATGGAGGTTTGGTTAGCACTAGAAACATAGTGCTCCTTTTGGGGTTAACCCTCCTATCTACCAAAGCTAAGCAGAATAACTCCATGGTGAAACCAGTTTGGATACATCCTGAAGTAAACAAGCCTGTCATCCTGAGATAACCAAACATAATGAGACATTTATCTTAAGAATACGCCGATTGTTTTCTTAATAATGTTGAAATTGAATAATCACCTTAGGATAACTTAAAAGAGTAAATATGAGCATCATTTGTTATTTTGAGATAATGAGAAATGATATGACAAATAGTACACAATAAAATAGAATTACATTTTAACTAAGTCTGATCATATGACTGCACAATGATGGTACCAATTGTAGACTTTACATTAATGCAAGAAGGTAATATTGTGTACAGTGATTGAGTTGCATATAGAACAGAATTGACTGTACATTGTTTATATATTATGCAGGTAGGAGTATTATATACAGGCATTTAATAATACAGGGATATGAGGTAACATTGTTTTAATAAAGAGCAAAAAGAGAAACAGTTGTTTTTCGTTCACCACGCTACACATTCCACCATTCCACCATTGACGTTGATCTTTGCACCCGCATATAAGAAACAAGAACAGCCTTTTATCATTTAAATAATATTTTTATGTCCCAGACATGCAGAGAAGCGTGTGCATGATGTAGGACTTCTGCAATGTGCTGTTAATAGGTTTCACCCTTACAGTCAGTTTGTGCTGCTGAGTTTTACCTGGAACAGAGCTCCCATTATTTCTGTTTGTCCCTGCACTGACTTTCAGTTAGTTTTAGGATTCATTTTAGGATTATTGTTTTTGTCTATAAATATGTTTAGTGATATGATGCTAAGATGTGTCCCAAGACTCTCTGCTGCTAACCTCACTACAAGACAAAGATGTACAGTGAAGCTGCTTTCTGTAGTTTTGGGCCCAAAACTGTCAAATTCTCTTCCTCTGAATCTGAGGCAGCAGCATCAACTAAACGTTTTTAAAACCGTTAGCCTTTCTTTTATCTAAAGATTAATTTTTTTATGTACACTATTGGTCAGTGTTAGAGAATTAAAATGTAAAGCAATGATGGTGAAGTGGTTATGGTAGTTATATCGGGAATAATTGCTGTTGTTGCTGATATATATTCTGTTTACTTAAATGTCATTTTATCTTTTTTATTTTATTTTACTTAATTTTTTAACTGTTTATTTTACTTCCTTGCTCTTTTAAACAACTTTAATATTTTAACTGTTAAATAAACTCTTCTTTAATTTGTAAAGCTCATTGAGCTGCATTTGTGTATGAAATAGAAGTACTATATGACAATGCAAGCATTCCCTGGTAGTAGCACACTCTTTCTCCTCATGGCAGGTTAATGGTAGAAAAGGCCGTGGTGTGCAGCTCATTCTTTCCCTCATGGTACACCCAGAAACGTACATTTGTCATCATTACAAGTCTTCAGAAAGCTGTTTGGTCCTGTGTGCCACAGAGCAGAGCACATGAGCCACTGTTTGTTCTCTTTCAACACAAATCAGTACATGGCCAATTTAACTCCTAGGTCCTCTGCACTGAGAGGTGTAGACATGACTAAATGGTCCCAGGCTGCAATAATCACTCCGTGTGTGTGTGTGTGTGTGTGTGTGTGTGTGTGTGTGTGTGTGTGTGTGTGTGCGTGCGTGCGTGCGTGCGTGCGTGCGTGCGTGCGTGCGTGCGTGCATGGGTGTGTGTGTGCACGCTGACCTCTCTTTTAGAGACAAAAACCTGGTCCCCACAAGGTAAACTATTCAATATCAGAGTTGGTTTATTAAGAGTAGGGTTACTTGAAGATGAAATTGTGGCTCTGTTGCCTTAGTTCAGGAGCCTGCAGGAAGCAAAGCGGGATGGTGAATAGGTGTTATGTTTCAGCATTGGCCTGGCTGTCTCTGAATCTGCTGCTGCTGAAACTGCTTTATGCTTTGGATGAGCTGAACTCATCATCAATTTGTGTTAAAGTCGAAGACCAGTTGTAGGTCAATTTAAAAATGAATGACTTGGGTCTGTCAATTAATGTGAGATATAATTAGACACAGTGCTGAAGGGCTGCAGAGGTTGCATCCTCCTTCAGTCACTTCAGAAAATGTCCTCGGAGAGACTTTTCCCATCGGTGTGAAATGTTTAACAATGAATCTATGCCCCTTTTCAGTCCGTTTAGTTATTCGTAGCTGTATCAATCTTAAATTGAAAGTCTGTTGATCTTTTCTTTTCTTTGCAAGTTTCACAGTCTGACAGCAAATGCCATACACAGCCTTACAGTGTTGTTCAAACAGGTTGGGAGTGGTTTTATACCAACAAATCATAACCTAGCTGAGTACATCTTAGCAAGTTAATTATCATTTAGTCTCCACAGTGCTGTGGAATAAGGTCTGGCTACACCACAGATACATTTTGGGATAGGAGAAAAAAAAGCACTGTGGGTTGTTTGCATTTTTTTAAACCAATCCCAATCGTCTTGGGTGGCGCTAAGCTCCGGACGCAGTGACGGAGGATCTGAAAAATAGTGTTCACACAATGCAGTAACGTGAGCTATTTAAATTAGCTGATAAATGGTTAAACATAATTAGCTCTTACCAGTGTATCGCAATGTGTACTTTAGCCACAGCAGTCCCGTCAATCGGTCGGGACTTTTTTTGTTTTTCTTCTATTTAGATTGTGTGTATCTGCTGACCTGGCTGGTTCCTTTACCCAACACCAACAGTGGTCACTTCCTCGGTAGTGATGGATCTCAGACCAATCACATGTGGTCGTCAAAACTGTTACTATTATTATTATTATGCACCATCATAGTTCACATCACTGCATTTTTATGATCCACTTTTTCTGCTTTATGTGCATTCCCACTGCTATTAATTGTGTAAATTGTTATTGTAATGTTCTGTTTCTTTTATACTTCCACATTAATACGTTTAGTAATATAATGCCGGAATGAATCATATGTTTTTAAAGTTTTTGCAAGATTATTTGCCGTTCTGATATCCTGATATTTGTATTTCTCAATGCCTGTCTCTCTGTTTCCTCTTCGCCCTCTCCCCCCCTCCCTCTGTCTTTCTCCCTCTCTGTGTCTCTGTGGCTGCTGGCGACACTAGTATCGATGTAAGCAGTGTTTTCTCTCATTAATTTATCAGTTCAGTGGAGGAGGGAGGCCTCAGCGGGGGGAGATAATGGCTTCCATTTGGCCAAGGTCAACAGTCAACACATTCCTCAGTCGTTCAAATATAACCACACATTAACTTGTTTCCACCAATACCACAAGGACACACACACACAGACACACACACACACACACACACACACCTAATAGATTGTTAGTGAGCTGTGGTAATACTGTCCTGCCTATCTGTGAGGGTTTCATCCTATTAAAGAGGTGATACAAAGTCTCTGATCCCTGGTCAGAATATCAGCTGAACATCAGAATGGTTAACTTATGATAACAGCTACAGAGAAATAAAGTACTTTGCCCCACCAGATTAAACCTGAGATTGGCCTCTGAAGAGCTAAAAAGTTGCTCTACCTGTTTAATAGTGAAGGAATATATTGGCTCTGTTTTTCAGGGTATTGATTAGGTTAGGATAATTTGGTCAGGTTGATTCGGTCACTGTTTCATTTTATTTAATGAAAAAAAGCACTGGTAGCACCAATGTGGTCTACAATGTTTTGGTGCATTCAGGGGTGAAAAAGTGGCTTTTATTTTCATATTCCTCTGTGCCATAGAGCTCCACTGTTTTCATTTTTTTTTAAATTAGAAACACATCAATGAGCCACACTGTTGCACTGGGTGTTCATTTCAATGAACACACACTGTTCAACTTAAATTTACATACACCATCCCGCTGATCCAAATACTCACTACTAGAGCACCAAATGTGGATTATTCCGCCACAGAAAAAATAGTCCCCAACAATTGTAATTTTTTTCTCTTGTTTGAGTAATGTGTGTTAAAAACTACAGTGTTAAACTGTTTTAAACTATTAAGACTTTTTATCACAACACATAGGTGGTTTTGGTCTTTGCATGTGATTTATTGATTGATTCTGGCTGAGGTATGGTTTAAGTTTAGGAAGTTATGATTTGGTAAAAAAAAAAAAGAAAAGTAAAACACTTCCTGTGCCTTGTGCTTTTAAGTCAGGTTGGACTTTTTCAATATGTATCCAAGCCCACCATATTTCCTTAAAAATAACCAGGAGCTAAACATTAGATAGATAGTATAGTATAAAATGAATGGAACACATTGTGAACATTTTGCAAATACATTTATTGACATTTCACATTTCAGAAAAAATCCAGACGGCATTATTTTTCACTGAAAACACTTTTGCTGTTAAAAATATGTCAAATATTATCGTAATCACAGGTACTTTTTGAACAGAACATGACTGTTTATTCTGATTCACCAGTTTTCCTGATAGCTTCCACAGTATTTGTCATCATAAAAATGCCCTTGAATTCATGCATGACATATTGTTCACATTTGTTGCGTAAATCCACCTATGGTTTTAGAATACTACACTAACTGATGAAAGCACGTAAACGTCGACATGTAAAAGAAAACTTGTTTCCTGTTTCATGGTTGCCTAAACTGAAATAATCATTTTCGTCATCAAGAGGCAAAATGTCTAGACATTCAGGAGCTCTTCATTTTATATCGCGTAGAAACGTATTTTCAATTGCTCTGTATGTCTGGCACATATTGCAGAATTGACAATAAAGTGACTTGAATTATAATCTTCATTTTTTTTTATAAATACACTGCACCAATCAAAGCAGCCATGTTTTGGGTCTGGTGGTGGCGGTGGTGTGTGTTTGTGTGTGTGTGTGTGTGTGTGTGTGTGTGTGTGTGTGTGTGTGTGTGTGTGTGAATTGACCAGATCAGACGGGCACTTTGGAATCAACCGGCTATCTGCTGAACATTTCACCCACCAACTGTGTGACTATTTCTCCAAATGTTGACTTTACCGGCACAATTTGTGAACCATTACACAATACAGAGGCTGAGATCAATGTGCATACTGTTGGTTTTGGAATAGTCTTGTATGTGTGCGGCCATTGAACCTCAAACAAACAAAGTTATAAGAGCAATGAGCTTTAATCCTTAAAAACATCACAACATTTATTCTGTAATATTTCCAAATCAGACTCCAAATCACTGCTAGTTTGACTGTCAGACTCAACAACCGTGATGGTCTCTTATATTAAAAAGTACTGTGACCATATTGTATGACTATCAATCAGCCCCCTGGTATCTTTCTGCTGTCCCTGCTGTTCTGAGGGTTCACTCAATCATTAACCTAATCTACTTACTGAAAAACTCCCACAGTGTTTGCATGAGAACTCAACGATAAGCTATTTGATGTTGAATGTGGTGATGAGACGACCATTGACATGGACTAAACTGTTTGCTAATCTGGGCCTGCCTTTGATTCCTCAGAAAATAAGGAGGCAGTGAAACAGCAGAATGAAGAGCAATGGTTGGGTTGGCATCTTTAAGGTAGACATTTTCATACGTTCACAATTAGTTCAACTGTCTTGTCCTAAAGGAAACTTTAAAAGTTCAGTAAAACTAGGATACAAAAAATGTATAAAGCTCATAAAAACTTTGTCTTTTATTGATTTCATTAAAAAAAAAAATTCAATAAGTGCAATGTATTGATAATATTGATTTGCCTTCTGTTATTATACTCAAGATTATCTGATGCAATACTGAGGAGAACTGTTGTCCTGCTATGCCCTGCTGTGCCCTACTACGCCCTGAACTGCTACAACTATTATTTCTAGTCATAGTTGCATTATCTTTATTGTTACTATAACTGCCACTGTTCATCGTACCAACTGCTATTATTATTATGAATCATATTTCTCTATATCTGTATATTTGTATCAGTGTCTCTGTGTCCCAACCGGCACCGTCAGACACCACCCACCAAGAGCCTGGGTCTGTCCCAGGTTTCTCCCTAAAAGGAAGTTTTCCTCACCACTGTCGCACTGAATGCTTGCTCTTGGGGGAGTTACTGGAATTGTTGGGACTTTGTAAATGCGTATGTATGTATGTGCGTACGGATGTATGTATGTGTATGGATGTGTATATGTATATAGGTGTATATCTTTATTTTTTTTACTCTATGCTGCTATTTGCAGAGGATTGCTCCAACAGAATTTCGTTGTATCGCATACAATGACCATAAAGATCTATCTAAATTATAGAGTGTGGTCTAGACCTACTCTATCTGTAAAGTGTCCTGAGATAGCTCTTGTTATGATTTGATACTATCAATAAAATAAAATAAAATAAAATAAAATTGAATTGAATTGACTTGAATAGTCTCTGCCTGATCCTGTTTTTATTGCTGCATACTTCTTCTAGAGTTTTGTGGGAGGAGGGGGGGGGGGGGTATACTTGCATGTTTTTCTCCCACTTATATGGCTGTCTTTGTATTGTCTGTGTTTTTTTCATAACTTAAAAAAATGCTAAACAGAGTTTGAAAAAAGAGTTCTGCAAAGCAGTTTGGGGTTCAGCATCTTCCTGTGGTTTTGGTTAGATGGGTTAAGTGAGTTGTTGGTAATTCCAAAATATTTAGCAAATGAATGCAACAACAACTAAAAAGTTTTCTTCTTTTTGAAATGTCTTTAGGGCATACATATTGTCACATGTAAATCTAAATGTAGCCAATTTTTTTTAATTAATCTTCTTCAAAGACATCCAGAATATCCAAAATCCTGCATGGTGCCTGCAGGCTGCAGAGCTTCCTGTCTGAACTCCACCAATCACATTCTTCTGTTCATCTCCTAGATTGTCATGGGATTAGTTTCTACTAATCCATGTGAAGAGGTCAATTTGAAATAAATGAAAGTATAGACACAATATGCACTGTTATAGATTATGTAGTGCGAACATGTTCCATATTGATGCTATTGATTACTTTTCAGTTTTAAAATGTCATTAAAAACCACTTTGATGCATTTATATAGACTTAATAGGCTATACAATATAATATTGAAAGGGGCAAATTTGTAGTGTTATAACTTTGCTTGTATTTTTGCTTTCTGAAATCACAATTGTTCATTAATGTCAAATTTGATATACCGATTTTACTTGTAAGTTAAATCTAATAATGTTGTATTGTACTTTTATCTAAGTAAAGGATATAATAAAAGGTCAAAATGACCAACAGGGTCTGATTAAACCAATGGAACAAAGCTGTATTTAAGCTAAACATCAAATCATTTATGATTATTATTATTGTAGCCTCACAAAGTACTGCAGGTTGTAATACATTTCTTCCTTGTCTTTATCTGTAGTACCCCATGTCTGGAATTTGTATTCTTTTCTTAACTTTACACATTTAAAAAATATATATAATTAAAAATTGGCGGCACCTCCTCAATCTGAATGTTAGAAGGGTTCCTTTTAAAAGCCCTCAGGGTTTTTATTTATTTTCCCACCTTTGCATTTTATTATGTTATTATATTTATTCTTTTTTTTTTGTCATTTTATTTGATATGGCACAAATATAAAGACAAAGATATTGCCTATTACAGTCAGCTTTAACTTAGCGTTTGTATACATGACTCTTCTTTTTTTATTATTTACAACTTGTCTTTACAAATAGTTTGATTATGTAAATGTAATAACAATGTATTGATTTGGTTTTCCTTTTATTTTAGGCTATAACGTCAATCAGCCCGTCACCAAATCTGATTAGTTTTAGAAAAGGCTAAAATGGTTCTTATTTCCAATGAATGGCCTAGGCCTACTATATTTATGTCAAGTGTGATTGATTTATTGTAATCTGTCATTTCAATTTTCGCCGAGTTATAGATGGTCACTAATTCAAATCAGTAGGCTACGTAATGTACTGATTTCCCTATTTTCTATTTCAAATAAATACCAAACAATAACTCACAGTCAATGTCCAGCTGTTCCAACATGTGTTCTTTCCACAAAAAATAGTTTATTAGATATCACACAACAAAACATAATTTGCGCTACATTGATTATTTAATGGAACGTCATGACGGAAGGTAAGGGCCCAAAGACTAACTATGTGAACGTGTATCATCATATAGACGACATACAGTACAGCAGAAACTCATCTCTACTGTTCATTTACAGTGATCGACACATAAACACACACACACACACACACACACACACACACACACACACACACACACACACACACAATCAACACAAATAACACACACACACAATCAACACAAATACAGCAGAGTGCTATATGCATTATATACAAACCGAAAAGTGTCCAATAGAGATAGAGACAGAGAAAGGCACTGGGAGATGGTGAAATGTTGTAGTTTTTGGGGACAGATTTTTACCTTAATATTACATCAGGAACTGGTCTATCAAGCTGTCATGGCAACCTGGCGTAAACAGACTGCAGTGAAGGTGAACGAACAGGCTCAAGTGTCAGAGGAGTGCAGTGATCTTCATCATCTTCATCATCCAGCTCCGAATGTCCGAGGAGATGTAGCCTATGGCCTGTATATTATATATGTATATTACAGGCCCCGTTTACCATCCGCACGCATTCCCATCCATCACACACATTCAATCACACCGTGGCCGAGTCTGCCGTACGACGTGTGTGAGATCAGATTAACATTCACAAACATTTACACACCGATGCATGGCGCTCCATCGGGAGAAATTCGGGGTTCAGTGTCCAGTGTCCAAGGACGATTCAGCAAGGAACTGCAGGGCCAGGGATCGAACCCCAGACCCTCCGATCGCTCTACCGCCTGAGCCACAGCCGCTCCGAGTGCATCCAGTGTCAGTGTCCCAACTATGGGTTCAGTGTGTAGTCGTCATCGTCGTCCTCCTCTATGTCCAGCTCCTGGTCTGTGTCATCGGACACGTCAGAGTCCAGCTCGGCGTGCGCCTGATGCGGGGACACGGGGCGCACGCAGCGGCCCGCCTGCACCAGATCGGAGGCCGGGACTGTGTGTCTCTGCTCCGGGTTCTGGATCCCGGAAGGCTCGGTCGTCTCGTCTCCTTTATTACTTCTCCCGGCGGGACTCTCGTCCTCCACCTCCCTCTTACCTCCCTGAGGATTTTCCTGATGCAAAAGGATAATAGATCGTTTGTGAATTAAATGTGATTGTTACCGTTGGGTGAACTATTTCCGAAGAAATGTGTGCCAGTAATCCCTCGCTCACCTGTTTGAGTCTTCGCCATTTTGCTCGTCGATTTTGAAACCAGGTTTTAACCTGAAAGACAAAATGAGAAAAATGGTTTCAATTCTGTTTCAATCAATCAAACAAGAAGAAGAAGAACAACAACAACAACAGGGAATACCCGTAAGCCTAACAAACTCTAGCTACGCGATAAATTGTTCAAATGATAACAGCACAAAACATTACAAGCAGTTTAAATGTGTGTGGATTAGCCTAATTGTGCTTTCATCCAAACAAATTGAAGCCTTATGTTTATGTCTTAATCCGGGTCACCGAGGTAGGCTATCATTGGCTAAAGCACCGAACGCCTGCTCTGGTCTATCGGTCTTATGTTTGTGTATTTAGGACCTGTGTGTGTGTGTGTGTGTGTGTGTGTGTGTGTTAACCCTCGTGTTGTCTTCCCGTGCAACTTTATATTTTTTCTAGGTCAGAAAAACATTTGGGTTGTTTTTTCCGACCTTTCTGAAGCTTTTCCGATTTTTTGTCGATTTATTTGCGCTTTATTTGAAGTTGTTTTTGAAGCTTTTTCCAACATTTTAGTCACTTTTTTTCAACGTTCTTTTATCATTTTTTTTCTTCAAATGCTATCAAATTGAATAAAACACCCAAATTCAATGAAAGTAGTGAACTGATTATGTATTCCGCTTATCAAGGACGTTGTATGGAACTATCCCGGTTATTTTTTTGATAATTTTGTTTAACGAAATCCAAATTTCTGATATAGAAACTTTTTGAAAATGGATCCGAGTTGACCCGAGGACACCATGAAGATTAAAGGACTAAGGAGTGAATTCTTCTAGTGGGCCTCAGCAGTAGCCTAGACGTTGTCTTCCCGCTATCGCCTGCTGATGTTATGCTTAGCTATAAGATGACGTCCTTCAATAACATGACGTCAAAATCCGCTGCGGCCTATCTATGCTTCACGCGCCAAGCCCCATCTCCTCTGCACGCGCGGCCTCTAGACAATAGACCAGAGATATTCAACAGCAAATTATGTTAAATATAATAACTTTTTGAAAGTTACAATTTTTTTTTATTAGAATGTCTAAACATATACATTAATATGGATCCAACATTATATAAGCTATTTAAAATGGCCTATTTGTAAGAAGAAGATAAAAACAGCTCCAGTGTGGTCACCTGTCTCTCGCTGAGCTGCAGCATCTTGGCCAGCCGCTTCCTCTCCGGAGGGGAGAGGTATTTCTGCGTCTCGAACTTCTTCTCCAGCTCGATCGTCTGGTCGTTAGAGAACCGGACCTGGCCGCCCTTTCTTTTATGTAAGGGCCGCTGTATGAAGGGGGCCCACAGCAGAGGTTTCCCTGTAGAGAAGAAGGAAACAGGGCCGGATAATCATTTGAAAGTCCACATTTAGCCTCATAATATCTGAGGATATCTATGGCATTTCTGATTGGTGAATGGACCAAGTATATATTTTTCACACCCGTAACACAGAATGGCATAGATTGAGCAGACTGACATAAATAAAAAGTGGCCTTGAAAAAAAAGATAACACAGAAAAAAGGGAGGGAACAAAACCCTTTCTAAAAGATATTTTGCACTTTTCTGGCCTTTATAAATAATTTAAAAACTTGACAAATGCCTAGGCCTACATAATGTCAATTTTGAAATATCTACAATTTGAAATCTAATCTTAATCCTATAAATACTGGACTATATGCCTGTCCTCTGCACATTTTAGGCTATAGGCCTACTGTATATCCGGAACTTTGGCACATCCCTCAACAATTTTTGTACATCCATATAGCTTTTTTTTTACTTACTTAAAAAGAATGTCAGAATGTCAGTCTGACATTTATTTCATCTGTAAAGAAAAGATTATAATAACATGTAGTTTCTGCATTTTCTGCTTTTGCTGGAAACGGATGATGTAGTCACTGTCAGCGGTAGACCATATAAACAGAAAATATTTAGGTGAATCATTGGTAAAAAAAAATTCAATTAAATTAAAAATCGATTCTGGGGAAAAGAATCAATTTTCAAAATCATCACAAAAAATCATGATACATACGATTTTCGATTTTTTTTTCTCCCACCCCTACTTAAGCTGCAATAGTCTACTAAAACCATGATCCAGTTATTAGTGCATAGCTCTCCGTGTTGTTTCAGATGACTATTGAACAGATTGATTTGAGTGGAATCAGGGCTGTTTTTCTCTTGTCGGGCTTCCTCTCCACTTAATGGCCTGGAACAAACAATAGCACCGGCTGCTGCTGCGGCCGCCGCGCTGCTCTTTAAGGAAGGTCGTGACAGAGTGAAAACTATGGCCAAATATCCGCTTCATGTGCTTCCTGCTTTGTGGTGTGATTATAGGCGATGGCATCCACCAACAGACGCTCGTGCCCTCTGCTCTCACTGACACAATGTAAATGGGTTGTGGTTGAAAGTGCTGTCAGAGCCCTTCTTATTGCTGCTCCTTTCCAAAGGAAGTTACCTAATCCTGTCCCATGAGATATATTCTCTCAACGACAATGTCATGACAGGAAAGATTTTGTAAGGAGCTTATTTTTGCTAACCTGCATTAATAAGGTGAAACCCGTTTCGAGTCATGTTGAGTCTTCATTTTTCTACACATTTTATTTCTATAGTTGTCTTTGTGATAACGCTCCCCTGGGGCCCATGGCAGGCCTTCTCTGGTAGGCCCTAGTTCATGTTTCCATCTGTAGCGAATGAAAGGAAATACATATGGTATGCTACAGTAAAGCTCATTCAACATCAAACATGTTTGCAGATATTAGTTTATTAACGAGGATTCTGATTGAAAGAAAGCTCAACGTTTCCTTTATCTTTATGATTATGTCGTTTCCATCTCTATTTCATTTTCTGTTTTTTTCTATTTTAAATTATTTTAAATTGCTCTTTAATTTTTTATGTAAAGCACTCGTTGCTTCTATACAAATACAAAAATACTCTTTCTTCTCACTTTCTAGCTACAGCCTATAGGCTACTTCTCTACCAATTATGCTGGGCAGAAAGCATGTTCCCATATTTAGCTGTAGAAAAATATGCGAAAGGAAGGATTTGTCCTAAAGTTTAAAAAAAAAATATCCACCATGAAGCCACGAGACAAACGAATGATCCTATTAAACTGCTGTTTAGAGCCCTTTGGTGCTGGAGAGCCCGTTTCGTTTTACAGCCTGTAACTATGATATACATGATACATAATCGCATACATGGCCTACTTATCGCTCTTATTATTTGACCATATTTTTATGTGATCGTGCCCAGGGACTGCTGAAGGAACCGAGCTAACCCCGGGACAGCCAGGGACTCCCCATTGTCCCTGTTAAACAAACAAATACATAAATCATTACTGGTTCACATTATATATATATATATATATATATATATATATATATATATATATATATATATATAAAATCATATACATCCCAAGAGCTGGCCTAATAAACTGAAGAGGCTATTCGTAAGGGATTATTTTGTGGGGTGAACTGAAATGCTTTAGGCCAATGAAAGCCTATTTTGTCAGCTTTTGTCAGTGAACATGTAAGTATTTAACACTAGCCCCTTCCTCTTTTATTGTAGCCTGATTTAAACTCCTTTAAATGAGATTGTATCTGTTAGTGGTAAGATGCCATCAGGCTTGATGTGCTGCTCTGTTTGCTTTATTTTCCTCTCGCCGCCAACCATGAAGAAAGTCAGCCACATCCTCGCGGGCCGGGCAGAGGAAGTGCAACAATATGTGAAAAACGGATCCCGGGCTATCAGAGGCCGAGTGTTTCCTGAATATGTCTGTATTGAGGATGTCGATAAAATAATCAGCAGCGTGCAGCGAGCTCCCGAGGAAGCGGCTGGCCGGGGTGAGCCAGGAAAACATTCAACAGCTTCTGAAACCAGATTTACTCCTATCGACAGACTCACGGCTTCCGCTGTGAACGGAAAAGGCCCGGCTCGTTCACTGCAGCACACAGTTAGACGCTCCGCTTGTCCCACTGTATTCAAGAGGACCATCACTCACAGCCTCTAACCCAGCCACAATAATATGGATTCAATCCTTAACCTATCTAAACCAATGATCAAGCCTTCCCGAAACCCTTACTCCTGTGCCCATGAGCCCTTATCCCCCATTAGCCTACTATCTGGTGAGCCTACTACTGCATCAACCTGAAATATTGACGCGACGCGGACCAGAATTTAAAATAAGCGCATGTAACGGACCCAGTGGATATGACAGGATTTCTTCTCATCCTCATTCATATGGGAGCAAGAACCTAACATAAAAAAAGGAATATGGGTATATGCATTTAAAGTAGGGGGCGTTTAGTGCTCACAAGTATATGAAAACACACACACACACACACACACACACACACACACACACACAAAGGAGTGAAATAACAAGTGATTTAGAGCCCAGCTATGTTTTAGTCAGCGGCAGATTTGCTCCTCTGATGTTTCAGAACAATGGGAGTCAGGAAAAAGAGTCAAGGTTGCCATTCACCTCCTGCCCCCCTCCCCCCCATCACCACCACCACTAGCAGACCGAATGGACAGGCCTGCCTGCTGTGGCCCCAAACATGTCTGTCACAATAACAGCGTGACTCATATGTGCGTGGTCAGACAGTGCAGAAATGTTCTTTTGGGACCGAGACGAGCTGAAGACTTAAGACAAGAACACGTCCAAAGACTCGTCCTTTGCCCTGCAATCTGTTTGTGTATAGGCTACAGGCGACTGTAGACTGTCTTGCTTTCGATATGCATGCATAACCAAGCGTGATATACTTAGGCTATGCAAAAATGGTTTCGTTGGCACTGAAACGAAGCTTGTGAAGACAAAAAACGTCCTCAGGCAAAGGGTAAAAAAGGCTTCTATTGCCACATCATCCAAACAAGTTGGATTTGTTTTGGACTAAATTAATTGAATGTATCACAACAGAAGCAGATCATCATTTTATGTACAATAAGGCATGAGGAAAAGGCAGCATGCAAAATATGGACTTGTGAAAAATGATCATTTGTAATGTAGCCTGACACTAAAGATAGCCTGCTGACAGAGTCATTAGGCCAACAGTCTGCACTCGTGGAACTGACGTTAGAGCTTCTCACACAAGGAAACAAAAACATGATTGTAGATTGTTCAGGGTGGTGCTAGAAATGACATTCACTCTAAAGAAGAAAGAATATGTAGTCTATACCTGAAAATATGGGTTTTACGCACACATGCCCAACTCACCTAGAGGGTCGTGCCTCAGCAGCGCCTGTGCGTACTCCCCCATGGAGCGGTGGTGCTGGTGGTGGTGGAACGGGTAGATGGAGCCGGCGAAAGCCCCGGCGGAGGCGTACGTCGCGCTCAACGCCGCAGCGGCGTGGTGAGACAGTGCCGGGTGGATCGGTGTGGGTTCATAAATCTGCGTCCTGTACGGCGAGATGAGAGTTGTGAAGGAGGAGTTGGGCGACGGGAGAGTCGGTGTGGGAATGATCGGAGTGGAGCAGGAGGAGGAAGAAGAAGAAGAAGAAGAAGAAGAAGAACAAGGCGAGGAGATGATGGTGGAGGTGGCAGTCCTCCCCAGAATGTCCTCGATGTAGAATGGTGTCGGGTGAGCCGGTTGGATTGGAGTCGGTGCGTAAAGCGGGACGCTCATGGTGCTGTTTATACCGCCGCTGCGCGCTGGAACTGTTAAAGCTGCGTCCCTCCTTTCTCTCCCTACAGCCTTCCTCTTTATCGGCACTATCTCTGAACAACTACTTTTACATAGTACTACACATCTACTGGAACTTTCAGCGCAAACTTCAGTCCGCTGACTATCCCAAACACATGAAAAGAGTGTTTCGGGGGCTGTGGAGGAGACCGTTAGAGGGTTTTGGTGTCCATCAGGCTGCGGTGGGGGGACTAGCTGGTGCTTGGTCCAACTGTTGGGGCTGTTATCTGGCTGCAGGCGGAGAAGGGAGGAGATAAGTGGAAGGCTAACTTCCTGCAGGTGGCCAGCGGCTGCTTCTGATTGGCTTACTTGCGGCTCCAATCGAGCCACACAGTGCTCAGATGACAGGAGGGGAAAGATAATTGTATTTCAGGAGAATTAGTTCACTACAGCCAATCATCTGGTCACTAGAAACCCGATGGGGAGAGTGATACAGCCTAATGGTGCGACGATGACTTACTAACACTAAGCCGATGTTTTTAAATGCCAGAAGTAGTTCTTACTCCGAATATTAGGACCAGCTCGCATTTCTCTTACTAGAAAGCGCTTTAGGCACAATGAGTTTGCGACCGGGTAATAATACACACTCTAAGACATAATAGAAAAAGTACTGCCAGCTCATTACCCGGACTTTGCCCCGTGATTATAAACTGAAATGATGTCATCTACAGTTAAAATTCATTTGAAAAAAACGACCAAAACCTCGTAAAAAGTGTCAAAGGTCGAAAAAAAGCTACAAAAACGTCAGTAAAAAACACAACCTTTTAAAATCTCGTAAAAAGCCACACACTAGCCGCCAGAGCACACATTATGCAATATGAAATGGAAAAAACAGAAACTGTGAATCACGTTCTATAGACAATTTCTGTTAGCCTACAATCTAGGCTACAGTGACACTGTAATACACAGATAGGTCTTAGAGTGCATCTTGGAAAGCAGGGAATGGGTCAGAAGATAATATCTTCACAGGAAAACAACCCCTCCAAAAAATATCGGCAATAAAAAGAAATCTCTGAGATTCTATCTCCCCACTGAGAAGCCTAAACATTAACAGGTGAAGAAAATGTTAAAAATGAAATGAGAACGTCCTTATATAACATTTCCTGTTGCTCCTGCCCGGTCTGTTGTCATTGTTTTTGACTGATATCAAGTAATCCGCAGCCTACATTTGATGTATAGGCCTATTCATTATTAATCTTTATATATTGCGAGCCTTTTGGCAACAAGGCTTCTCATGCAACTGAAAGACTGGGATTCTGTGTTCTAGTCTGCATTCAGGAAGGCGAATGCATGTGACTGTGTAATAATCAGTGGTAGAAGTATGCAGAACCTTTACCTTAGAAAGAGCAAAATAACAAATATTACAAGTAATTGGACTTACTTAAGTCCAATTATTATCAGTGCTAAAGCAGGCTATATCCGCTACTTTTATGATTCATGTATTGGAGTATCATGACTAATGCATTAATGTCTGATCAGCATTTGAATGCTGTAGCTGGCTGAGGTGGAGATCATTATTTGGAGCAGTTTATCCTGTAACAATGCATCCACTTCATAAAATTATCATATGTTTATACGTAAAATTTTAATCTGCCAATAACTGTCAGGTAGATATAGAAAGTAGCAATAAATGGAAACCATCACATAAAGTACAAGCATCTCAAAACGAACTTGAGTAAATGTACTTAGATACTTTTTAAAACACGCAGTATTATAAATGTATCATATGTTTTTTTTTTTTTTTTTTTAAATCATTTGGCAATAAGCTTATGTTGATTTCTATTTTTGCTATGGAACATTACGTTTGTATCTTTTTTGCTTATTTTAGTAATCTATTTGAATTAAGTTTCCCAAAGCAACACAGATATTACTGTGTAAGTAGTCGGTTTCTTATTAATGTGTCATTGTGCTGCCGGTGAAATCCTTGGACGGATTAGGAGACATTAGGCCCCTGCACAGGCACACACATATGGACCACCTTCCCACAAGCAAGTCGCTTTGCATCTTTCTGCTGCTTTTTACCGGTTCATTCTTAAGTTCTGTTGATGGGTGAAAGCATTTTGTTCAAGCTGGAGATGAAGAGAGGCTGTCACTCCTGCCACATCAGCTCCACAGATCCTCCTCACAGATATAACACTAAATGCTACACCATAATAGTATTATTTTTAAAACATGATCAGGACATGTTTTATTTGAGTGTTAAGGCTTTCAAAAGTCACTTTTTTACACCTCGGGCCCCCCTGGCACCCCTGCCTGTGGCTGGTAGGCCTGGTCAGTTTCCTCTCCATGCTGACGCACCCACACATGCACAGAAATCAAGTCCCACTCCTCTTCTCCTCTCAACGTTAATTATGACCCTGTTGTTGAGATTTGGGGTTGCCTCCCTAAACTATATATATTCACTGAGATGAAGTACAAACATGCCACCATGTACATGTTATACTTGTCTATTACTCTGATGTCAGAAATCAAATTTGAATGGGTGTTTTTATATGCTCACTTACACCAGTATAGTTCCTATTAATACTGCCAATATATTCCTATAGTCCCCCCCACACACCTATTTTCTTCTTCTTACAAACCGATCAAGGTGGCATGAGCTCACTGTTGTCATTGTTCTATTGCTCTGGTTCGTTAAAGCGCTCTTTGACTAATCAAACAGTTTGGAGTGTTATCTTGAACAATGTAATGCGGGTCATCTGCGGTCCTTAGCCCGGGGGTGCAGCTGAATGGCGGGTGATTAACTCATGATTTGAATGTTTGGAGTTTTCCCGTGAAATCCACCTAGGTTATTATCAGTGCGGTTGAGGGGATATATTTAGGATAACGACTACGAATGCAAAGCGTTTTAAAAAGGTCCTCGAAGTGCACGTGTATCCCCTCAGACCCGCTTCCAGTGTTAAACAGTAACCGACAACTTCTCGTTTTGACCAGGAACAGAGAAGCTGCCTCTCTCTGACCTAAGCGGGTTGGGACCATCTTGGTTTGGTTTTATGACCAGGTGACTTCATTAACGATATGGTCGCAAATCACGCTCCAGTGTTGGGAGGAAGCCTATCGCTTCATCACTGATAAATCGGCGCACTAATCGAATCCAATGGTTCGATTTTGTGATGCGTCCTTAAAGCGCGCGCCGCTAACTGCCAACTTTCTAACGGCTGTAATTTAGATAAAGTGGACTCGGAGCGCAAACAGGGATACGAGCAGCCTTGAAGACATGAAAGAAATCAGCAAACGGCTAATATTTGGTCTGAGACAATCATTGCAGCGCATCGATCCGGCCAGCTTTCCGCGGCGTCAGGCTCCTGTCGGAGGACAAGATTGATAAGTTCTCAGCCGAGGCGCTGCTGCTGCTTCTTGGGCAGCTGGCGCCATATATGTTAATGTTACCATCAACAATACCAATTAGAAAGAGATAAAGTCACAGTCTGACTTGGTATCTATTGCTTTTGACTTGCCACTAAATCGAAATTGGGACATTTAGGCTTAAGTCAAAATAGTGACTTAATGTTATTTCCCAAGTCTTTATTTTAACATAAGTCAACATTTTGACTTTTTAAAAAGGGTCACAGAGCCCTAATCCACCGGTGTTATTATGTTGACTGTTTAGACCTCTAC
This sequence comes from Perca flavescens, assembly GCF_004354835.1. Taxonomy (NCBI): domain Eukaryota; kingdom Metazoa; phylum Chordata; class Actinopteri; order Perciformes; family Percidae; genus Perca; species Perca flavescens. The sequence continues at coordinate 29,477,467 of NC_041351.1, forward strand.
TTTAACTTGATTACATTCAAAAATAAAGTTAGGAATTGTCAGTTCAGACACTTAAATCACACCGTGTGCGGTGCTACTGCCTCTCCTGTACTTGAGGCAGTGATGTTAGTTTGTCATTTCAACCGTCGGCTTAAAAGACATTTGAGAAAAATATTAAACGATTCATCTACATTTAGAAAATCTTTTCTCTGGCATGCCAGGGGACCAGTTACAGCTGCTGTAGTCTCGCTTTGCCAGACCATCCACACGCTGCGGAGCGGAAGGGGGTCTGGCTAGTCCACGTAGCATTCTGGGATGGGAGGAAAACGTGCTCTGGTCTCGGAATAAAAGCAAAAACTGATATATTATGTGCATCTAAACGTGGTCAGTGATGCCTAGTAAAAAAAAAAAATAGTTCCTATATGATCAGAAGCCACTCTGTTGTGAATGATGTTAGAAATGGTTTTGTATTTAACAAAGAAGAACTGTTTCACTTGAATATTTATTTAATATGCAAGTGCAAAACAAATTAGACAGGCTGTATACACACACCAACACTTTCAGATGTGGAATACACCAATCTTTAAAAAAAAATTATAATAGCAGCTTTACACGGTGTACTGGAAGAACAGAAATTGCTTTCATTCACAAATGTCTTTTTCAGGAGAACAGCTGAGATCATGGCATTTCCACAAACAAGCAATATATTTCACCTGCTTTGTAAATTAATTTTTTCAGCATGGCTACAGAAGGTGGACCTGCTGGTGTTTCATACAAGACCACCTAAATGAAGACAATATTATCACAATACTCCTTTTCATATCAGTCAATATCAATATACCATTATATCGCAACATAAATGAAGTTAATATTTCTGCTCATCTTAAGGATTCCCCACAGTTGTGACTGAGAGCAGGAACTAGATTTATAAGGAAATTATACAAAAATTTTAAATCCTTTTAGCATGAATCATAATAAATCCTGCAATGTGAAATGTTTTTTCTCCAATGTTTGTTTACACAGGAAATCTGTTTGGACATGCGTCTCAATTCATCACACTTCATTCAACAACACGCCCTAAAAACTTCTGGGAGAAATTGGCAAGCCTAGAGCGAATGTTTTCTTTGTTGGAAAAGCCAAGCAGGTGAGTCATGACTAACCACGACAGACCGAAAGGCCAGCTTCTCACTTTGGGTCCCGTTCAGGTGTCGGGTGTTCCTCAGGTGTCGGGTGTTCCTCAGGTGTCGGCGTCCGGAGGCTCCGAGTCGGAGCAGGGCTGCAGAGAGCGCCGGATGTGTTCCAGTGTCCACTGGTCCTGGGGTAGGGCGTGCTCCTCCAGGGTGAACTGACCCTGCTTGGTCCGGATCAGTTCCTTCACATGGGCACAGGACGACAGCGCTGCAGCACACAGGCACTGGTTATTCTCATGGGATGGGGGTGGGGGCTTTTGATTGGGTTAGTTCACTTTATTGACTTTTTCCATTAACATGCTGATCAGTGGTAGAAGTATTCACATCCGTTTCTTAAAGTCACTACATGTAACTTTTACACCTTTCTGAAAGTGTGTAATGTTCCATCTGATGATCAAACGTGACCTGTAACAGCAAACAACACTAACCGTGAAAAGAACGCTAGTTTTAGAGCTAAAGAACTTTGCCCGACCCGACGGGACATGACGGGTTTGGTCTTAATTTCTATCATTTTACATGGGCTTGGGTCGGGCTCGGGCTTGCGCATGACAAAAGGCAAATGAGCTGTGTGTGCGTGCACACATTTGAATAATGTCGGGCTGTCAACAGGTTTGGGCTTTTAAAAAGCTGTCAATCAAAATGTACTTGTTTTTATTAATGCCTCTGCCTGGGTCAGATTTTTACGATCCATCCAAACTAGGCTAAGTTCCCGTATTCAACACTGGAAATGCAACGATGCATCTGCAACTTATTCTGTTATGAATGATTTTCTGTCAGAGCAAAATATTAATGCTAACTATAGGACCTCTCTATAACGCTAACTCAGTAATATACTCTGGGTCATACAGCACCGGAAAGTCAAGAGCTTTACATCAGCAGGTGTGGTAAAAACACTAACGCTTTAGTCCAAAGGGCCCGCTAGAATCAACACAGACTGAAAGGTACATATACACACTTCAAGTAAAAGTGCTAACACCTCACTGTAAAAATACTCCGTTGCAAGTTAAAGTCATGTATTGAAAATGTTACTTAAAAAAGGTATTGTGAAGGATTTTCCAGAATTTTAGAAAAGAACCGCCCTCTGTACTTTTTGAAAAAATGCACATGCACAACACTCTGCCTGCTCCCGAGAGGGAACGCCTATTAAACGTGTGCACGAGAGAGCACTGTTTACAAGTTGCTGTCGGCATGGCTCATACAAGCCTACTTTCCAAAAGAAGATTTGCACTTTTTCACAAATTGAGATGTTTACCGTGTGTCTTGGTGGTGCGTGACTTGTGCCAGGGCTAGCATCGCTAATCATAGCTTACATCAACTTTTACTAGCAGTGATTTTAAATGGATTTCTCCAAATAGCCAAACTTTACCAGAGGAGTAGAAACTTCACGACTGAGGCATCAGTGGGAGGCCCAACCTGTGCTTTTAGCGCAGGCCAGCGTGTGAAATATTCTCCCAAAAGCTTCAATGCTTCAATGAATGGCTGAAACCATATGTGTGGTGAGCTCAAGCTCACCACACATATACACCTGAAAGCTAGGGACGTAAACATATCACCAGAATGATTGACAACTAGGAAGACCAATAGTCTTGATGATCCACCCGGAAAAAGAAAATCCTCCACTATACCTTTAAGTGAAAAAGTATTTAAGTGTAATCAGGAAGATGTACTTAAAGTATTCAATGTAAAAGTACGCAATGCAGAAAAATCCTCCCATTTTAGAAACTGGAAATGATCCAAACTGTTGTGTGTTTAATGGTCTGACCATTTCAGCTGGACTTGTAGGCCTACATAAACTACATGGGTTTTTTGTGAGAAAAAATGAAGTGGTCAGATGAATGTAGTGGAGTAAAAAGTACATTTCTCTCTGAATTAAAAAAGTGGCATTAAAAGGTATGACTCAAGTAAAATACAAGTACCTCAAATTTGTACTTAAGTAAAGTACTTGAGTAAATGTACTTAGTTACATCCCACCACTGATGCTGATGAGGAAATTCATTATCTCACCTTTTCCCAGGTCATCCACCAAGCTCCGGACATAAAATCCACCACCGCACTCGATATCTGTTGTAGAAATAAAACCCTTTCAGCGGTTTGTTTGAATGTGCAATTTAACTAAACGGAAACAGCAGGCAAAGATAACCAAAAATGCTATTTTAAAAGTCAGAAGTCATTATTAAAGAAAGAAAGAAATAGTGCATTCTGCAGCGTGTGCTAACCAAGAGTGAAGAGAGGAGGCTTGAACTCTTGCAGGGTCAGTTTGTACACAGTGACCGGTCTGGCTGGTTTGGCCTCAACCTTGTGACCTTTCTTCAGCAGGACAGACAGGCGCTGGCCGTCCTTTTTCAGCGCAGAGTAGCTGAAATGACAGAAAATCAATAAGCACAGCATACTAAAGATGTCTATTTCATTGAAAAGATAAGCTGCACTCAGAACAGAGTTTATATACATGACATCCATCCATCCATTTCATGTTGCAACCTTAAAGCTGTAGTAACTTTTTGATATTACATTCAAGCCATTGCCAAATGAGTTGCTACAAAGCTAATTAAGACTATCAGCTCCACACAACTCCCTCTGGATTTCTCAGTAGGACTATGTTCAGAAGATTGGGGCGTCTGGTGACTTTCCCACGCAGAAACTCAAGTGAAGATAATTACGTCTTCTGAAGAGTCCAACATGTTTTTTTAATCCTCCGTGTCCTCCTTGGCTACTAGCAACTGTGTGTGTGTGTGTGTGTGTGTGTGGGGGGGCTTGTTTCATGTGGATGCATCTCTACGCGAGCGACAAACAGTGCAAATAAATGAACACGAGACGGATTCTTGCAGTTTGTGAGTTCCATAAAATATAAAACAGTTAGCAGGACATGATCAGAGCATCGGCACAAGACTGGACGTATCGAGTAACGTCACATCTAGTTTAAACTTAAATAAGGCTGTAGAATTATGACTATGCTAATTTAGCTAACTTTAGCTATCAACCATAACAGTCTGTTGTATGAATCAACCTAGGATTAGGGATATATGATACCACTGTCAACCATCCATCCATCCATCCATCTTTGTCCGCTTATCCGGTGTCGGGTCGCGGGGGGAGCAGCTCCAGCAGGGGACCCCAAACTTCCCTTTCCCGAGCAACATTAACCAGCTCCGACTGGGGATCGGCGTTCCCAGGCCAGGTTGGAGATATAATCCCTCCACCTAGTCCTGGGTCTTCCCCGAGGCCTCCTCCCAGCTGGACGTGCCTGGAACACCTCCCTAGGGAGGCGCCCAGGGGGCATCCTTACCAGATGCCCGAACCACCTCAACTGGCTCCTTTCGACGCAAAGGAGCAGCGGCTCTACTCCGAGCTCCTCACGGATGACTGAGCTTCTCACCCTATCTCTAAGGGAGACGCCAGCCACCCTCCTGAGGAAACCCATTTCGGCCGCTTGTACCCTGGATCTCGTTCTTTCGGTCATGACCCAGCCTTCATGACCATAGGTGAGGGTAGGAACGAAAACTGACCGGTAGATCGAGAGCTTTGCCTTCTGGCTCAGCTCTCTTTTCGTCACAACGGTGCGATAGATTGAATGCAATACCGCACCCGCTGCGCCGATTCTCCGACCAATCTCCCGCTCCATTGTCCCCTCACTCGCGAACAAAACCCCAAGGTACTTGAACTCCTTCACTTGGGGTAAGGACTCATTCCCTACCTGGAAAAGGCATCTGTCAACCAATATCATTCAATTGTTTCAGATGACAGACATATTCCGATACCTGAACTTGCGTATCGGCCGATACCGAGTACCGATCCGATAACAGTGTGTCATATATTTTATTATGTTTTAACAACTGTATACTACTATCCCTGTATGGATGGGATATGATTTCTATCTTTGTTGTCGGTCTGGCTCAGGTTAAACTCTTTGTAAAACATGAACAAACACAAACAATTAATGCCACAGAACTTTCTATTATTATCCAGTTTGACAGTCAGTTATACCGGAAAAAGAACATAAATAAACTAATTTAACGTAGATTTTCTTTAGGGCTATCAGATCGGTGCATAAACTCCAGTACTTCCCGATACCAGCGTTTTAGGCAGTATCGGAGCCGATACCGATATCGGACCATCTCTACCTTGAAGCGGAGCTATTTTCATTTCGGCGCCCATGTTATCCAATCTGTCTGTTAATACCAGCAGAGGGGCTGCGCCAGCCCACCTGTTGCAGCCATCATTTCGCCGTCTCCTCTATTTCTTTGGCGAGAGTCAAGCCAGGCAGGTATAACACACAGGAAGGCCACAGAGCAGCCGGATACTTTACAAATAAATAAAACTAATTTAAATAACCCCAGGTGATTTGGGCTGTCACACACACACACACACACACACACACACACACACACACACACACACACACACACACACACACACACACACACACACACACACACACACACACACAATTTCACGGCTTTCTGCCGGTTACACCTGCACATTAAACCATTCAACGGTGTCCTTTCACATACACAGCCGTTTCCTCTGGTGGGAGGCTTTACTCACAGCGGAGGAACTTGCATTATGTCACCAGTGAAAGCTTTCAGTTTCTCCTCAATGTCCAACCTGGTTATGTGTTCTGTGGGCAAAAATCACATAAACATCATCCTGTAAAATAGAGAAAACTGCAGAAAAAGGAGGCATGCTGTTTGGATGAAATTATGTTATTTCTACTTCAATATTTACCAAAGTCTTTCTCCAGAATCACACTGCCAGTGGCATCAAGGCTATCTGTTGCTTTCCCCAGTTCCCCTACAGCAACGTATTTCTGAAAAACAAACGGTATACATCACCAAGTTGTCAGTGTATAAACGACCATTTATATGGAACTGTTGAAATCTGGAAATATTCATGCAGCTCATCTAAACACCAAATATTTTACAACAACAGGAGCAACATGTTTCATTTGGTCAGAGTATGTACTGTACTCAGTGAAACATACTACTCCAGACGAGTAGTGCAACTTGTGCAAGATTCTCAGACAAGTAGCAGACTTATTAAATGGAGGTTTTAATATAGTTTTGCTGTTAAACGCGGACCCCTATTACTTCAAGGATCAAGGATTTATTCCCTTTTTGGATTCTCTGTTCTCCATGAAGGCACGCAGCAAAAACTAATTTCACAAATTCAAGGCAACACTGGGTTATTGATATACAAATGGTATTTTTTTATTTGGACAGCCAGTCGAGAGTAGTCTATATTGACAAGCTTTCAATTTTTTTCAATTGTGATTGGTTTAAAGAAATGCCAATAAACCAGAGCACACCAGACCTTCCTCCGCAGCGCTGTGGAGGAAGGTCTGGCAATGCAAGACTCGTTGAGAAACAGCAAAAGTGGGGAGGAAGAGGGGTATGACATACAACCAAGGTCCCCCAGCTAGGAATCAAACTGTGTCCATTATGGTTGTATGGTATGCGTCCCAACAACTGGGCTACCTGAAAATGTAGTCAGATTGTTTGAAAATGCATAGCTATGACCTAATTTTAGCCCATTTCTAACAATTTCAAGACACAGTTTGAGTATAATTATTAAAATGCCAGGTGAGTGCGATTTCATTTTCCTGATTAAGTTACACACTGTCTGCCAACAAAGTCTATGTCATGGCTTTGGAGTGCACTGGAAATTATTTGTCAATAGAGTTTTCTATTTCATTTCCCCAATAAATACGAAACAAGATTTTTTTGTCATATAAAATGTGCCATACATCACTTACATACACATTTAAAATAAAATACCACTTTGATGAAATAATTTCTTTTTCAAAAGCATCTTAAAACCAACAATGGGATAAAACCCTCAACCAATGACAAAAACCTCATATAAGTATGAGTAAGGGTCTTAACTTTGTGTCAATGCTGAACAGCAGTATGCAGGTGACAAAAGCTCTAAAAAAACCTGAAGGACATGGAACATATCTGGTAGGGTTTATTGATTTTACAGTTGTTGTGATTTCTGATTTAACATTTAGAATAATCAACACACTGTCTGCCAACAAAAAGATTTTTTTGTCATGGCTTTGGAGTGCAATTTGTCAATAGAGTTTTCTATTTCATTTCCCCAATAAATACGAAACAAGATTTTTTTGTCATATAAAATGTGCCATACATCACTTACATACACATTTAAAATAAAATACCACTTTGATGAAATAATTTCTTTTTCAAAAGCATCTTAAAACCAACAATGGGATAAAACCCTCAACCAATGACAAAAACCTCATATAAGTATGAGTAAGGGTCTTAACTTTGTGTCAATGCTGAACAGCAGTATGCAGGTGACAAAAGCTCTAAAAAAACCTGAAGGACATGGAACATATCTGGTAGGGTTTATTGATTTTACAGTTGTTGTATGTGATTTCTGAAGTCAATACAATATAACATTTAGAAGTATTCCTAAAATAATAGTGCGTTCCATTTACTTCAGGACTCAGAAGACGAAGCTGGGAATGACGTCACAGCCGAGATGAATGCGTTCCATTTACAAGTCGCATTTTCATTGTTTTCATTAGCTCTAGCCAGGTTAGCCATTGTTAGCAATGTCGGGTTATAGCAACGCATTACGCTGTTATTTTGTGCATTCAAACAGCGTAACAACAGGTCCACAGATAGAAGAACTGTGTGTATGACTGATTTAGTGAGACATAGATAGACTGTACGTCACTGCAGCTTTCACAACGGTTGATGCACGGAGCAGCCATGTTGGATTTTAAGCTTGGGGTACTTGGTGGTGGTCCGAGTTCCGAGCTTGGAAGTCCGACTTTGACCTCAGATCTCCATCTTAAATGTTCTTGGAACCGTGTGCATTGAGAGCAACTTCAGGCCACAGTCAAATTCCTTGTATGTGTACACACACACCTGGCCAATAAAACGGATTCCATTTGAACTTACCAGACTGTTCTTTTATGTGCCCAGTGCCCACTTAGTTATTATATCCAAATTACTGATGATTATTTATCACAAATCGCATTGTGTAAATAGTAGTAGTAAAGTATTTTTGTGATGCACCAATTGTCAAGCCTACAATATCATCGCAATATCAAAATCAAGGTATTTGGTAACAATATCAATATTTCATTTTCTCCATATTGCCCAGCACTACTTCTGATATAGTGCTATCTACTGTATGTCTTCATTTTGAAATAACAAAAAGGTGTGTTTATATATTTTGTGCATACATTGTTTAATAAACCACGTTTCCAACTTGGAAAATCCGACTTTCAGCACAAATGGAATGCACTATAAACTTTGATTTCTCTCTTATCAGTATTGTATTCCCTGACTACATCTGGACCTTAATACAATGACATATTGTTGCTCACAGCTTTTAGCAAATGTGTGTTATGTTCCTAACTAATCTACAGATGCACAAGTCTTATTGTTTTATATGGTATACTAATGAATAAAATCGTTGTAATGAAAACACACAGTCTGTTGAAGCAGAACGGTTTTGTTAACATAGCTTTTTACACCTTTGTTGTACATATCTATTGACTTTTTATTAACATAAGTACAAACAAACTCACCTTAGAACCAGACAACATTGTACTGAGCATCTTTGTGCCATTCCCAACACCAACAACTGAAAGACACAGGGACAATGTTAGCAAAGCCCTGCTAGCATCCCCTAGAGGTGACAATGTTCATTACACCCAACACAGACCACACAACATACCAACGATTTAGCTCACTTTACAGCTTTACCAGTAGTGGCCCTAGGACTTATTTTCTGATTTTATTACAATTTTATCCATGCTGGCATATGGTCAAGGTATTGTCCAAATTCTGGGTAGGGCTGCAACTTACTTATAATTATTTTTAACTGTCTATAAAATGTTAGCAAAATAAATAGTGAAAAATGTCCATCATAAGATCCCAGAGACCAAGGTGATGTCTTCAATGTCTTGTTTTGTCGGACATAGAAGACTTTGAAAACAAGTAATTACTCACATTTTAAAAAGGTGGAATCAGTCATTTTTTGCCATTCTGCTTGAAAACTATTAGATTACCAAACTAATTGCTTATTTTCTGTCGATCGACTAATAGATTGATTGACCAATTTCTGCAGGTCTAAAGATCAATTCAGCCAACTGCAACAAGCGACATCACAAATGGTAACAGCTACATGACAACCCAACAACATGGAGAAATCACCTTACTGTTTTAAGTCCTGCACCCGCCCATAAAATAAAATGCCCATAAAACACGCATGCAGATGTCGGTATTTCGCAACCAGTTTGCAGTCCGCAAAGATACACAGGAGCTACAATAGTCACACCTGCAAACTCAGAAGGGCTGAAAAAGGTGACACATTTTAAACTGTTATAGTTCATCTCCAGTGAAATACAGACACACTTTTACACCGTTTACCTGTCAGCATTTTAACCGTGTTTACTCCAGCTGCTAGCTAACGGTAGGCTAGCGTTACCTGCTGTCGAGCGTAGTGTTAACTAGCGTGACATGCGGCGATGTTAAGGTTGCCTCTAACGTCCGTTTTCGGAGCATCCGAGAGAAGCGCAGGCATTTCAGTGGCACCAAAATCCGCATTGCAATTCGGTCCGGTAGATACCAGTTGTTAAGGCACCAGTGCCGTATTAGCACCGGGTCTCGGATCTACAAGATTCACGTGGATGACATTTTCCCATTCAAAACGTTGATTTTCACCAAAAAGCGACTAGTTTGCAGGTATGAATAGTGCGCACTAGTGGTGGGCGGATCGATCCAAATATTGATAATAACGTTGGTATTGATATTGGCGACCTGGCTGTCTGTCAGTGGCGCTCCTATCCCAGCATGGAGCAGGCACACTTTGCTCCTCCTCCCCCCTCTTGTGATTTGATGTTGTACCGTCACGTGACTCAGTGGCCACACACACACACACACACACACACACACACACACACACACACACACACACACACACACACACACACACACACACACACACACACACACACACACACACACACACACACACACACACACACACACACACACACACACACACACACACACACACACACACACACACACACACACACACACACACACACACCAGGAGAATGGCAGAGAGGAAGAGAAGCACTGTGTGTTTTTAGGCCGAAAATGAAACAACGGCAAGCTGTATAATTTGTAAAAAGGCTGTATGATACTGTGGTAACACAACAAATGTATACAAGCATATGAAAATTCTGTCCTGGGTTTTAACTTAATAAACCAAAAGAAAAATCACAAAACCACTTAAAGAGCAGCGGGGCGCTCGGACAGCTGGGCAGGAAGTGAAACAGCGAGACTATCCAGTCAATTTACCAAAAGAACGGAACTAATCAGCGGCACAGCCGGAACGTGTCCAGTGAAAAATCGGAGTAAGTTCCGCCAAAGCTAACATGACACTCGAGAAGTCACACAAATCACGTGACAGTTTTTTCAAAAGGTCAAAGTTTCCCCACCCAGCACCCCCAGCACCACCACATGCTTTTCACCTTATTGCCACAGTAGTAGGGTTGCACGATATAAGGAAAATATGTGATATGTAATAACATTGTTGAATATCGCGATAACAATATTACTCCTGATAAACAGATATTAAAGTGTTCAGTTGTGCATTTCTACTGAAGTATTCTGCTAAATTACAAATTGTTGAATTTAAAACATGAAAGGAAAAATCATTTCCAACATTTTCTTATTGAACATTGAATTAAATATAAAAGGCGCCACAACAAAAATGACAGTTATATATTGAAGTGCAGTTTTCTACAGATAAAAAAATAAAAAATCATTTGCGATGACGGTAAAAAACGATATATTGTGCAGCCCTATATGGGCGATATGGACAAAATCAAATATCACAACATTTTTGACCAAATACCATGATATCGATATCAGTGACATATCCAGAGCCCCATACGCTTAGCTACCAGAGGAGCTAACTGGTAGATTAAACTGTTTAGCTCGCCTCTGGCCCGCCTATATCACATACACCGATGTGATTGGTGCAGCTCTGCTACGAGGGCATAGTTAATGAGCATCATTACTGAATGCCAGAGGGACTCGCTGAGCAAATTACAATTGTGCTCTCGTGAGAACTCTGGATTTCCAGGGTAGATGACGCTTGGTGCTTTCACAAAATATTCACACAATTAGATTTGTGATAAATAATCATCAGTAATGTGGATATAATGATTTAGTGGGTAAAGGCAAATAATAGAACAGCAAGAACAGTCTGGTAATTTCAGAAAAGTACACCACTTTACTGTAATGCAGCCTTTAAAACCAGGAAAATACAACACTTATGTCATATTATGACATAACGATATCCAAAATCTAAGATGATATTAGGGCTACACAATTAATCGCAATTTTATCAAAATCGCAATTTGGACTAATGCAATATCCAAATCACAGGGGGGCAAACTATTTGTTGAAGGTAATGGTTTGACACATGTCAACAAACCATTGTGAATGAAGTAGTGTGGTGCTGCAGAGACATCCCGGCCTACAAATCGTATCCTACAGACTAAAGAAAAAAATGTGTTTGGTACAGACCCTTGCAAAAAAAAAAATCAGAATAATGATACATAAACGATCATTCCCTTCAATATCATGAACCATATCGCAATCGTAATATGTGTCAAAATAATTGCGATAGACATTTTCCTCATATCAATATCTAGTCTCATATCACGATATCGATTTATACTGATATATTGCCCAGCCCTACTTAGTAGTAATTAATAACCACAATGGAGAAATATCAACGTACATCGCATTTTGGGTGGAACTTTTCTACCAATATCTACTCCACATCAACCGAGCTAAGGCACAAGTGCCTTAGCTCCAACGAGCCGCTTACCTAACACCCCGCTAGCAGCGCTGTCCAGCGTCCCTCCGTGGCCCATCTTCAGGCTCTGCTTCCTCCTCTTCCGTGGGTTAGGGTTTTGTACACCAGCTTCTAAAAGACGAGAGACCCAAAACATGCCACTGTTAGCTTCAACACATGACAACAGACACATTTCCTGATTCCCGCCCCTGTCGAATTACCCTTGAGTAAAACTTCTTTGAGTGTATTCAACACGTCTGCAGATGTCGGTCCTTGTTTCTTATATATCGCAAACAATCCATTTAAAGACTGTAGTTTAGATAGAGAACTAGCTATCGGAGCAGCAGTATTACTTATGCTTCCTGCCATGCTCGTTTCATTCTTCTTCTACATCTGCCAATATTCTTCTTCTTCTGTTATTGGTCCAGTTATCAACTGCGGCTAAGCGAAGCATTTCTTTTGTATTTCGCCATCTGCTGGTTCAATAAGTTACTCATTATTTCTTATTTGGGCTCCAACAAGTCACAATATATGCTATATACGTTATAAAACATGACATTAATAAACATTATGCCCCTTTGACTTCTGAGTTTGACTGATTAAGGTTGATTAAGTGCCGTTTTAATTGAGGGTCGAAAAATGCTCACGCTTTAAAAAACAACTACGTTGACCAAGATGCTTTGCGCCGAAAAACACTTCCTAGTTACTTTGTCGGTTGGCTTCCTTTGCCTGTCAGCTGTGCAGTCTATAACAACAATAACTGCTACGAAGATATTCGTATTGCGACGTCAGTCGCTGAGGTTTGTAATTTTTGTTTCAAGATACAGTTCGTATATTCCCAGGAAAACCCAAATACTTCCGTAATTTAGGTTGGGCAACCATTTGATAGCCTAGAACGAACTTTTGACTCGCGTACACGATAACTCTTATTCAAAAATTGGCAAAACAAATGTTGCTTGCTTATTACCAAGATACATATCTTGTAAAATAAAACGCAATACCTTTTCTAAATTAATAGAAGCCATATTTTGATTCGGCAAACATAGGATTCCACCAAGCAGTGTTTATTTTATTACATGTTAATGTTATGCTTTTGCCAACTAGCTAGCTAGCTAACATAACAGGCAAATCAGTTCTTAAAGTTTGAATTTCCTCATCCTGATGCACTCTAAACTGCTCCTGTTTTGAGGGCGCTTGTAACAGTGCAGTACGTACTTGCCAGGTCAGTTCCAGTTGTTTAGATTTTCTAAGTGGAACCTGTACTTGTGGGTTGAGCATCTGTCCATCACAGTGACTCGGGACACTGTCAGTGCCTAACAAATCTTTAACTGATTAATCATCCACGTATTCCTAATCAGAAACTGTCCTGGAGTAGACTGGGTAAACCCAGTTTGGTCTGGTGATAGCCAGATTAGTCCTGTAGGCGAACCCAGTAATCGGGGAGCACTGACTCTGCCACACAAGAGTTTCATGCTTTTTGGCCCCACAAAGGCAGCTGATAACTGCTTTTTTACTTTGGTCCTTCTGCTTACTTCCACTTGATGGTAATGAGCTGCTAGTAGATCTCTGTACATGATTAAAACAGGAGGCCGGCAGAGAGAATCCCCTTTGAGGTGCAATTTTAACGTACTTGATGCAGGACAGATGGAACTATTAGAATGGTACTTTCTGTTTTCTGTCAAATTAATTTTCATTAGACACTGTGTATAGGGCTACAGCTAGAAATTGTTTTCTCATTATTACTACTACTACTACTACTACTACTACTACTAATAATAATAATAATAATAATAATACATTTTATTTATATAGCATTTTAAATGGTACTTAAAGATACTTTACAGCAAAACCAGCACATTTAGCACATTCAAATTTATATTGAATAATCTGATGATTGTTTTCTGGATTTTGGATTCATTTATTGAAACTTTGCTCTACAAATAGTTATAAAATTGTGAGAAATGGCCATCATGAATAACTAAAGCCCAAGGGGATGTCATTAAATGTGTTTTTTAGTCCAACCAACAGTCCAAAACCCAACGTTATTCAGTTTATAATCACATCAGTCAAAAAAAGCACTAAATCCTCACAATTAAGAAGTTACTAGGGACTGTTTGGCTTTTAAAAAAACGACTTAAAGGATTAATCAATTATTAAAATAGTAAATTTTCTGCTGATCAAATAATCATCTAATCATTTTATCACTAGTCTGCAAATTCAATCTTTTCTTCTCCAGTCAACAGGACAAGTCCCAGAGGAAAGAAGGAAGACTTGAAGAGAGCATTGTTCATCTCAGATGAAAAGGAGAGACAGGTGATGCACAATGGAGGATTTCAGGCAGGTGTACCTGCGTCTGTGTAAGGAGGGCGGTGCGGAGCCTCAAGAGAGTGTTGTGGCTCAGCTCCAGGAGAGCAGGGCTGCTCAGGGCTCTAGACTGGACCTGAGTGGACACAGCCTGTCTGCAGATACCTGCTCTGTGCTGGCCAGGGCCTTCCAAAATGATACCGGGTTTACAGAGGTGGTGCTCAGTGACTGCATGCTCAGCGAGGAAGGTGTGTATATTGTGTAAGTCTTGAGATTGACACACAGCCTATATGTACAGTAGTTTGGTTTATTACATTGTAAGTTTCTTGCTATAAGAGCAAGAGTCAATTAGCATGCATATACTGTAAATGCAAACACATGCTTGTAAATAAATTTGCATCTTTTGATTTTCCATAATGGATAACTGTCACTGATGCAGTGGTATGCACATTTACTCTGGGTTACTTTGCAATGTGGTTGTTAATACTACTGCATGTGACTGTTCACTGAAACCTGCCTGAGTCTGCCAACTCATCCAATGCATTTTAATTAGTCTGACTTAAAAAAAACCGTTTATTAATTTATTATTACATTTATTTATTTATATATATATATATATATATATATATATATATATATATTTACTAATCAAATTCCAAGACCAAAACCAACAATGTGTCTCTCAATATTATCTGATTTCCATACCCTGTCTGTTGCTCACCCATTGGATCTTATAAAGAAAATTACAAATATATAGTTTACTTTTTATGAAAAGCCTAAAACAACTGACCACTGTAGTTTTTAACAAACACTGCTCAAACAGGAGGAAATTGTGCAAATGTCTGGGACTATTTTCAGTGGCGGATTAATCCAAATTAGAACAAATCACTAGTGCAACAGTGTGGCTCATTGATGTGTTTTTAATAGTTTTTGGACAACAATGGAGCTCTATGGCACAGAGGAATAATCATTGTTGGTTTGTCTGTACATGGGATTTGATGAAATAAGTTAACATCATGTATGAGAGTGTCTGGTTTTATGCTTGTATGTGACTCTCAGGTGCCAAAGTACTTCTGACTGGACTGTTTGGCAACACAACTGTAAAAGTCCTGGATCTGAAGGTAACACCTGCCAAATTAGACTGTCTGCACTCTCAGACCCTAATGGATTTTAAGTGTTTGGATAGTCTGTTGATGGAAAATATTGTTCACAGGGAAATAACCTGAGATCGACAGGGGCAGAGATGTTGGGAAAGCTGTTGGCACGTAACAATACTCTGCGTAGGTGAGAACAATGCTCTTCACGTGAGAATATATTTTCTGTCGCTGAACACCAGACATGTGGTTTTTAAGTGTGAAACAATTGTCATAATGGCACCTGGATGCTGCTGGATCTTACTCTTTAACAGGAAGGTGGACCTCCTTAGAAATCCTTTCCATAATGTTGTCAGACATTTAGAATATTAATCTGAGCCTGTCAGTGGCAGAACAAGCCCTTTTGTTATACGTACTGTAAATACAAGCTGCACAATTGCCCTATTAAGTTACATTGTAGCTTGTTTCACTGACTGCCGACTGCAGCAATCTCCCTTATTACTAGACCAATGTCAAAGATTGTTGTTCCCATCAGTCACTTAGACACAAAACATAGGAAAATAGGGTTCAGATAAAAAAAAGAAGGTAGTTACCCTTTAACCCTTGTGTTGTCTTCCTGTCAACCTTGAAAAAAACTTTTTTTCAATGTTTTAAATTGTTACATTTTTCTTCTACACATTTTCAGTGCTTATTTCTACATCCCATATTTTCTGATATAAAACAAAAATTGAAAATGGGTCAATTTGACCCGAAGTCAACACAAGGGTTAAGAACTGAAGAATGTCAGTTCTGCTTGTACATGTCACATCACAAGTCCTTATTTGAGCTCCCATGAGTGGTCTAACCATGGCTGTTGAACCGTTAGGGGGCCCTTGGTAAAACCTTGCTGTTGAGCACCCTGACTTGTTATTGTTCAAGTGAATGCTTTTATGCCAGTGGCTCACAGCTTGGACATATATAACAACATATATACTTATCAAAGTTGACTGCTACCGCATATTATTAGAATCAACTAATAACTTACGTATTTATCTTCCTAGAAAGGATTTTTGATCAGGACATAAACTTGAAAACAAACATAACCCCACACTGCTGCAACAGAGAATGATGTCCCCATGAACACATAATGCTTACAACCTGTGAATACTGTTTGCAGGCTGGTGTTGGAGTGGAACGCTTTGGGAGTGTGGGACGAAGCCTTTTCACTCTTTTGTGATGGTTTGGCGTCCAACAGCGTGCTGACACAGCTGGACCTGCGCAACAATCAGATCAACCACCACGGAGCGTCTGAGCTCGCTCTGGCTCTTAAACGCAACACCACTGTGCAGGTGCTAGGTGAGACGCAATACAAACAAATATGACCACTTCACCCCTATACCGACGCCGATATTTTGCCTCCTGATTGGGTCATGACGTCTCCTTCTCTGAGACTAAGCAACTATTGTTTCCATGGCAACTACCAGCAACGGGCGCAGTATACACACTGCCTCCTGTTTACCCCGGCAAGCGCACGCCCAGTTTACAAGAATGTTCTTGTGATATTTTGGTTTGAGCGTGTTAGTTTAAACGGAGATTAGTTCTTCTACTAGTGCTAAAAACACTTGAGTGCACGGAGTTCGCTTTTGGCTCAAAACTCTTCAAAACCAAAACGTAGCGGTGGAGATGTAGCCTAAATATATAATAATCTGTTGAAAATTATTTGACAAAATCCCTGCTTCAAGGTTTTCCCTTTGTTTTCTTGTCAGAACATCTTTTCAGCTGAGGTCCCAGTGGTGGGACATGCTCTGTACAGGGAGATCCCACATATTTTACTGTGAAATAATTCAGGTTGGCTGTGCTTAGGGCTTAGCAATTTCAAGAAAATGTGTAACCGCATTGCCAGACCTATCTTCCCAGCGCTGTGTCAGTGCTGGAGTATGGTCTGGCTACACCGCTCTATCCTGGGTTAGGTTAAAAAAAGAAAAAAAAGATCTGGCTTGTTTGTATTTCTTTTAACCAATCACAACCGTCCTGGGCGGCGCTAAGCCCAGGATGTGGTAACAGTGCCCTTGCAAAATACAAAGTGGAGATAGCGCAGGGGGAGGGACATCCGGCACATTAGAGACACGCTGGATGACAGCTTTATCCCAGCAGTCTACATCCGTTGAGATAGACTACACCAAGCATAATCACAGATTGTTTCTGCATGCAATTAAACTGATCATAAGTTGCGTGTAGTTGAGGTCCTAAAAGAGTTCTTTTATACAAAAAAGTCAACAATAAATTAATCTAGTTTAATTAAATAGAGGTAGTCTGTACAGATTTTTTTTGGTGGTTAACAAACATGCAGAATGATCAATCTAATTCACAAGTTGGAGGGGTGAAGAACAGGTTCTTGCTGTATTCTGGTGTATATCGCTTGACTGACTAATGGTCCACTTTGGCTGTTCTCACTGACTGTATTTACAGATCTGAGGTGGAACAACATTGGTCTGCTGGGTGGCAGGACTTTGTTGGAGGCTCTGCAGAAGAACCATAGCATAGTGCAGCTGGAGATGGCAGGGAACAACATACCTAGTGACACACTCAAAGCACTTGGTAAGGTGTGTGTGTGTGTGTGTGTGTGTGTGTGTGTGTGTGTGTGTGTGTGTGTGTGTGTGTGTGTGTGTGTGTGTGTGTGTGTGTGTGTGTGTGTGTGTGTGTGTGTGTGTGTGTGTGTGTGTGTGTGTGTGTGTGTGTGTGTGTGTGTGTGTGTGTGCGCGTGTGCGTGTGTGGTACATGGTTAAGCATGCGTGTTGGTACAATTTACCCTAGTTTTTTTCTACACTGAATTACTCATTGCTTGTAATAAGCTAAACATGCAGCTGCATCCTGTCAGCCTCCTTAAAGGGACAGTTCATCAAAATTACTGTTTTATACCAAACTAGAATAAGGAAAAATGAAAATGTTATCACCTAACCTTGACTCCAGAAAATGAAGCCAAAAGACAACTAAATGTGGTAGGAGTCATGCAAATTGTATTATTTGTTAAAAAGAATAGATTCTAAGTAATGTTATCAAAACAGATGCAATCACTTTTCATTGGATACAAGCTTGTATAATACATATAAACTGAGTTATTGGATATGAGATCACATTGTTCAGTTTCAACTTGATATTACAATATACAGGGCTTTTCTTGGCACAAATTTGATCACATCCTTCAGTATACGTATAAGACATACACCATGAGGACAGCTGCTGGTGGGATAGATTTTTTGGGATATATATTCAGAGGAATTAATATTTACTGCAATAAGTGCCATCCGTGATTGTTACTCTTACACAGGGGCAACCGCTCTCCTGCTCTCCCTCTGACATATTAGATAGAGAGTCAGCCAAAGGCGGGAGTTTATATATTTTTAGTGGGTCTAAAATTGTCCATGCTCGAACACTATTGCTTCAATTTGAATAATTTTACACAATTTTAAAGCTACTCTTCCTGGAGTCCACTCAAAACATAAAACATGACAGAAACAGATATGACATTTCCAGACAAAACAACCACATGCAATAAAAATAAGAAAAGTATAGCTAGTAATATTCTTTCTCGCAAACATATAACTATACATATTCCTCTTCATATATATGACACTAAATTCATAGGCACTGAATATGTGTATAAATGTAAATATTCCTATACATAAAAAGTACATAATGTAGTTACAAAATATGGTTACAGGCATAGGGCCATTAGACCCTCCTCCAAAGCGCGCTGAATCAGGGTCTGCCTACCCCACACATCATTCTGGGATGGGAAGAAAACCTGCTCTGCTTTATTGGCATTTCTTTAAACCAATCAGAATCATCATGGGCGGCGCTAAGCTCCGCACAGAGCCGCTGTAAAATAGTCATGCAACAGAAAACTCTGATTGGACAGATAGTCTAGCTAGCTGTCTGGATTTAGCCTGCAGAGATCTGAGGAGTAGTTAACCATAGTCTTCAGAAATCCAGCACTGGAGCAATCCCAGAAGTGGACCACGAAGGATTTCGACTGGATGTCAGCTGATTTGAATGTGGTACGGATTATCACCCAGTGATACCTGTTCACATGCATCCTCTGCTCCGGACCCATTTTTTCTCTTTCTTCACTTATTATCCCTCTGCTCCTGTTGTTTAACCCTTTCAGAGCAGACCACAGGACACAACTCGGACAGACAGTCCACCCTGAGAGAGAGCCGCAGTAGGACCCAGGTCCTCAGCAAGGAGATTCAGACACTAAAAGAGGAGAAGGGCCGGCAGGTACCTCTCACCCCCTTACACCAAAGAATAAAATAATTCCATAGGTGTAGATTACAATTTATAAGTTTTACGGGAGGTAGATTTGCCTGCTAATACCTGCAAAACTAATGGCATGACTTCAGACTCGACTTGAGATACGAAACTCGTGTTGTTATTTTCAGGAAACGCCTGATGAATGTTATTCCCCTCCCTGCGTAACCTATATAACCTACCTACGTAACACAAAATACAGTACGTTACGTATCTGCTGCGCACGGCCACACGTGAGAGAGGACAACAAACAGCTGCCTTCCCTTTCATCATAAATTTTGACTTAAAAAATTTCATACAAGGCCAAAACAAAAGAAGAGCTGAATGCAAATATGTGGACTCTAGCTCAAAGACTTGAGACATGACTTGGACTTGAGCACAGATACTTTTGAGCATCTCTGGTTCAAGTCTTAAAACATCCAGAGAAATGACAGCATAGTTTAGCTGGACTGACATGAGTTGAAGCTAAGCGCAGTCACCATGCGCCAATGAAGCAAACCTGCATTTAAAGATCAACTTTTTTGATACACATAAAAGTTTGGTGGGGTTAACACTTTAAATTCTAAGTATTATTATTATTACGTTTTACAGATTTTGGATAAAGTCTGTGTTGGTGACTGTGGATGTTCCTCCTCTCTTTTAGTACCTTAGCCTGATGAATACCATAGATAGGCAGAGGGAGGAGATGGGACGCTCCAACGGGTGAGTGAAGGGTGTCATTACCCATAACCATAGTTTTATAACAAAGAGGCACATCTCCATATCATTTATATTTGCACTGGAAAGGAAATAAACCCAGGAAGAATATTGGTAATATGTTCAACAGTTACTCTGCATCTTCCTCAATTAATCACATTTTGTATCCATAACCTCATGGCAATGGCCTCTTTGCCTATTTTCCTGTTTGATTAGGTCCACCTCTATTCAGATAGGCCAACTCCAGGAAGCTCTGAATGAGAGGAAGTCAGCTGTCAACTCCCTCACTGCGAAGTAAGAATTTCATTTTCCTTTATTCAATTATTCACAATAAGAAGGAGGGCACAGTCTGTGCGTAGGTGTTGTGTGTAATATAAGTTACATAATTTAGTTAGATATTTTTCAGTCAAGCACAAAGTAGTATGAAGGACTGCAGTAAGAATTACACAGTATCGGTGTATGATCATTTTAGGACGAGGGGAGAACATTTTGGCTTTTCCAACTAATAAAAAAAAAAAAGACACAGGTCGCGCCATCCAACGCTAACACTGAACTGCCGGCTGCAGACGTGTGTCTCGGACGAGCAAGCAAGAGAGTAAGCACGGCGGTGCTTTGAATGACAGAAATAAAAGCTTATTTTCTGTACCTGTAACAATTCAAAATTTTGCTACAAAATTAACTGTCTCAGAAATAATTGCGATTAACAATATAATTGTATCTTTCAGTCAAAAACATATTTATTCATGGATTACCCTTTTAAACACATTAAAGTTTTGAATGAATACCAGGATACATCTTTTGATTACATCACTGTCATGTGACCCAGATAATAACACAGGTACACAGCCTATGAAGTAAACATCCATCCATCCATCTTCGTCTGCTTATCCGGTATCGGGTCGCGGGGGCAGCTCCAGCAGGGGACCCCAAACTTCCCTTTCCCGAGCAACATTAACCAGTTCCGACTGGGGGATCCCGAGGCGTTCCCAGGCCAGGTTGGAGACATAATCCCTCCACCTAGTCTGGGTCTTCCCCGAGGCCTCCTCCCAGCTGGACGTGCCTGGAACACCTCCCTAGGGAGGCGCCCAGGGGGCATCCTTACCAGATGCCCAAACCACCTCAACTGGCTCCTTTTGACGCGAAGGAGCAGCGGCTCTACTCCGAGCTCCTCACGGATGATTGAGCTTCTCACCCTATCTCTAAGGGAGACGCCAGCCACCCTCCTGAGGAAACCCATTTTGGCAGCTTGTACCCTGGATCTCGTTCTTTCGGTCATGACCCAGCCTTCATGACCATAGGTGAGGGTAGGAACGAAAACTGACCGGTAGATCGAAAGCTTTGCCTTCTGGCTCAGCTCTCTTTTTGTCCCAACGGTGCGATAAATTGAATGTAATACTGCACCCGCTGCGCCGATTCTCCGACCAATATCCCGCTCCATTGTCCCCTCACTCGCGAACAAAACCCCAAGGTACTTGAACTCCTTCACTTGGGGTAAGGACTCATTCCCTACCTGGAGTAGGCACTCCATCGGTTTCCTACTGAGAACCATGGCCTCAGATTTAGAGGTGCTGATCCTCATCCCAACCGCTTCACACTCGGCTGCGAACCGATCCAGTGAGTGCTGAAGGTCACAGGCCGATGATGCCATCAGGACCACATCATCTCCAAAGAGCAGCGATGAGATCCCCAGCCCACCGAACCGCAACCCCTCCCCACCCCGACTACGTCTTGATATCCTGTCCATAAATGTTACAAACAGGATTGGTGACAAAGCGCAGCCCTGGCGGAGGCCAACCCTCACTTGAAACGAGTCCGACTTACTGCCGAGAACCCGGACACAGCTCTCACTTTGGTCGTACAGCGATTGGATGGCCCTGAAAAGACACCCCCTCACCCCATACTCCCGCAGCACCTCCCACAGTATCTCCCGGGGGACCCGGTCATACGCCTTTTCCAGATCCACAAAACACATGTAGAGCGGTTGGGCATACTCCCAGGCTCCCTCCAGGATCCTTGCGAGAGTGAAGAGCTGGTCCGTTGTTCCCCGACCAGGACGGAATCCGCATTGTTCCTCTTCAATCCAAGGTTTGACTATCGGCCGAACCCTCCGTTCCAGCACCTTGGAGTAGACTTTACCAGGGAGGCTGAGAAGTGTGATACCCCTGTAATTTGCACACACCGTCTGGTCCCCCTTTTTAAAAAGGGGAACCACCACCCCAGTCTGCCACTCCCTTGGCACTCTCCCAGACTTCCACGCAATGTTGAAGAGGCGTGTCAACCAGGACAGCCCCTCCACACCCAGAGCCTTGAGCATTTCTGGACGAATCTCATCAATCCCAGGGGCTTTGCCACTATGGAGTTGTTTGACTACATCAGTGACTTCCTGCCTCTAACATAGAGGGCGTATTAGTCGGATTCAGGAGTTCCTCAAAGTGCTCCTTCCACCGCCCTATTACCTCCTCAGTTGAGGTCGACAGTGTCCCATCCTTACTGTACACAGCGTGGATGGTTCCCCGCTTCCCCGCTTCCCCCTCCTTAGGTGGCGAACAGTTTTCCAGAAGCACCTTGGTGCCGACCGAAAGTCCTTCTCCATGTCTTCTCCGAACTTCTCCCACACCGGCTGCTTTGCCTCTTTCACGGCAGAGGCGGTACCCTGCAACTGCCTCCGGAGTCCTCTGGGATAACATATCCCGGAAAGACTCCTTCTTCAGTCGGACGGTTTCCCTGACCACCGGTGTCCACCACGGTGTTCGTGGGTTACCGCCCCTTGAGGCACCTAAGACCCTAAGACCACAGCTCCTCGCCGCAGCTTCAGCAATGGAAACTTTGAAAATTGTCCACTCGGGTTCAATGCCCCCAGCCTCCACAGGGATGCACGAAAAGCTCCGCCGGAGGTGTGAGTTGAAAGTCTGTCGGACAGGGGCCTCCTCCAGACGTTCCCAATTTACCCGCACTACCCGTTTGGGCTTACCAGGTCTGTCCAGAGTCTTCCCCCACCCCCTGACCCAACTCACCACCAGATGGTGATCAGTTGACAGCTCCGCCCCTCTATTCACCCGAGTGTCCAAAACATACGGCCTCAGATCAGATGAAACGATTATAAAATCGATCATTGACCTTTGGCCTAGGGTGCTCTGGTACCAAGTACACTTATGAGCATCCCTATGTTCGAACATGGTGTTTGTTATAGACAATCCATGACTAGCACAGAAGTCCAACAACAAACAACCACTCTGGTTTAGATCAGGGAGGCCATTCCTCCCAATCACGCCTCTCCATGTGTCTCCATCATTGCCCACGTGCGCATTGAAGTCCCCCAGCAGAACAATGGAGTCCCCCACTGGAGCCCCATGCAGGACTCCAGTCAAGGTCTCCAAGAAGGCCAAATACTCCGAACTCTTGTTTGGTGCATATGCACAAACAACAGTCAGAGTTTTCCCCCCCACAACCCGCAGGCGTAGGGAGGCGACCCTCTCGTCCACCGGGGTAAACTCCAACGTAGCGACGCTCAGCCGGGGGCTTGTGAGTATACAAATTTGGCCTATGTAAACTAAATCAACAATTACCAGTCATACCCCTTAGGACCTTAGCTAATATTGGCAATTAATTGCAGTCAAACAAAGAAACCGCGATTATGTAAAAATTTAGACAATTAGACAGTTATGTAATAATTGTTACAGGCCTAGGCACAGTGAGACAAAATCTATTTTTCTTTTTTTTTTCAAGTGTGTTTTTGAAATGAAAGGGGCAGGTACACTGATCTGCGTTTACCCCAGCGACCACCAGCAGCCCTCATCCTGTCATGTAACTTTATACGTCAGCAGACTATTTTACATAGTCTTCACAGGTCTTTAGACCGGGGTGGAAACCTACACACAACATTGGACTTCTAAAGAAACCTTCTACTGGCCTGACAAGCCAGACCCACATCCAGATGTTCTGGTCTGAGTCTGGGAACTCACCATTGGCAGGACTCAATCCAAGGGGCGGGATAAACAGTTGTCTTTCAAATTCCCTCTGCACTCATAGCCAACCAGAGCAACACTAGTTGATAGATTCAACTTTTGCCGTATCCGGTCGGGAAAACTCAGATTCCTTTTTTAAGAATGACTTCTGTGTTTAACTCCAAGTCTTCCAGAGTCACAGCTAAAGCCGATTCCAAAGACCGCTGTTCGCCAGCAGCAGCAGCAGCCATCTTCTTTGTTTTCAAATAGCAGGGAATTCACACAGAACCGTCGCAACTCTGCCATCCTTATGTTAAGCCTGCCCACCAACACTATACACGATGTGATTGGCCTGATCAGAATTTGTTTTTTCCAGCTTGCAAGCCAACAGAGCTAGACGGCCCTGGCGGCAAATTACAATTGCTGCTGCTAGGGTGCGTCTAGATTTCTAGGCTAACCTTCTACAGTAGTTCTTTCAAAATAGATCTGGGGACTGAAAGATCCAGAACACAAAGTGTCAGGTTGTCTGGGACAGGTCTGCTTTCTGTCCACAGATTCAGAACTAAACAGAGAGAAGCAGCGTTCAGTTTTTATGCTCCACATATCTGGAACAATCTCCCAGAAAACTGCAGGTTTGCTGCAACTCTGAAGACCTTTCTTTTTGATGCTGCCTTTCTTTAAATAACTGTTCATTTCTTGTAATGCACTGTAACTTTTATTCTCATGTTTTATCTGTTTTTATATTTTTTATTGTTTTTACCTGCTGTAATATGTAAAACACTTTGAATTGCCCTATTGCTGAAATGTGCTATATAAATAAAGCTGCCTTGCCTGAAGAAGCACATGCAGTAACTCTGATTACGCAGTGTGATTTCTGTGCAGACTTCAGATGACCGAGGCTGCCCTCGCCCTCTCGGAGCAGAAAAACCACAACATGGGAGAGCTGCTGACACGAGTGAAGGCTGAGAAAGAAGAACAAAGGGAACGACAGAGCAGAGAGAGGAAGAAGGAGCAAGAGGTACGGACAGATGAGGAGAGACAACACTGCAAAACAAGTCATTTCACATCAAATGTGATTCGTAGGGCTACCCCCTCCTAGTGGTCAATTATCGTCGTCTTGGTCTATGTCGAGTTAGATTTCTTTAGTCGATCAGTAATTTAAAAAAATATTTTTTTAATGCTAAATGACTTATTTTCAAGAAACGCATGAGTATATCTCTGGGAAACACAAGACTTGACATGGTGCTTTTGCGTCATGGTTCGTGATGAAGTTTTATGGATCTGTCGATCAACTCAACTAATTGATTAGTCTTCAACCTTTTTTGGGCAAGGGACCCCTTAGCTGAAAGAGAGACCGAGTATGGACTTCCTACCACATATACTGTATACAATTGAGTTGCTTATTAAACTGGGCTGAATGGATGAAAATAAATGTATATTATATACATCATGTTTTAACGTTAAACATACACAGTAAATCCTTAAAGGTCCAATATGTAATATTTGTACTGTAATAAATCCAAAAATGACACCAATGCCTCATCAGATATTAAGGAAACATGTTAAACTGAAATACTATCTTTTCTGACAACAATGCTAATGTCAGTATTTTTTCTTTTTGAAATTTACATTCCGTGACGGAATTTATGTTTATGTTTTGGTCTATGTGTTGTTATCAACGGCCCAGTTTGACAGGCAGGCCGGGTTGCCAGATATACCTGTAAAAACGTAAACCCAGCGCGCTACAGCTGTAACGGTAGTACAGCCATGAAAGCAGCAAACAAACGAACAGGATCAACGGAGATAGATTCTACATGACATAAAAAAAAGAAAACAGCATGTTTCTAACAGTTGCGTGACCAGAGACGTAACAACCCCCTGGTAAATATTGGAGATGTATTTGAAAGATGGAGACAGCTTAGATCCCAAAAGGACGCAGAGTTGGCTTATTTTCTCCTGAACAGGTAAGCATTAGATTCAGGCTAATTTATCACAGCTACTAGGGACGGGCATTTTTTGTTATTTCAACATTTGTGTACTCACATTGAATTATATAGCTAGAGTACCCGAGTTGGTTACTCGCAAAAACAATTGAGACATAGCCAGTAAAGTGATCCCGACTGGTCCTGGCTAACGGCGCCATGCTAACTGTTAACGTTAGTACAGCTAGTTAGTACCGGGAGGACTAGGCAAGCAGCCCATAGCTGTTTACAGCGTGTAGTTCAGCAGCTGGAGCCGACAACCGTGAGTTATTTTAAGCCACGAGAGGGGGGCTGTAAATCGGAAAGAGAGGACTGTGAGTTTGCAGTGTGTTTAGCGATTGTTGCCATAATTCTAAGCCAATGAAGTGTGTTCCGTCGGCAAGGTAGTGGTATTTTTAGCGTTTTGTATTGTAATTCTAAGCCGAGGAAGCGTGCCTGACTGGCGTGTGGAGAGGACAGTGAGGTTGTTGTGTTTTTAGCGGTTCATACTGTAATTTTAAGCCGAAAAAGTGTGTCTGTCAGTTGGTTACAGAGCTCCGCGTGAGCACGGGCTTTTATGACTGTCAATATAGCCAGCATCTAACGTTAGCTACACCTGCGCCCATCTGTGGCCCATGGGCGTGCTGGTCTTACAGGGAGGTGTGTTCAGGTGCATTCTGGGAGTATTGCTATCTTGAGGCAGCGGGAAGTGATTGCACCAATGAGCAACAAAAACCTGGTCTAAAGTCAATAACGCAGCATTTCATTGTTATTTTAACAGAGCATTAGTAAAATGCTCCTAGGCTCGTGCACAGCGCACGCTCACTAATGCTTGTTACACACATATGCAGAAGATTACAAATAAAAATATTACGGTTCAAATCCTCCATCATAACAGCAATGCTCCAAGGCCCAAACACGCCTTACTTTTAAAGGGAATGGGAGATGATCTCTGATTGGTTGATTGCATGTTACGCCCAAAACACACCTCTGATTAATGAAGACACTAAGTACAACCCTTTAGAACCACGCGCCCAGCGTATGGACCCTTTTTTCCGCCGTTAATCTAGCAAAAGTGGATTTGTACACGCCCTAAACGCACCTGCACCAGCCACTTCACGCCGTGCGCTTAGATCGTTAAAATAGGACACAAAGTATTTAGTTTTTTTTCACAAATAGGCCAATTTATCTTTGCTATTAATATGTAGGGGTGGGAATCACCAGAGGCCTCACGATACGATATTATCCCGATACTTATGTCACGATACGATATTATTGCGATTTTAAAGATATTGCAATAGTCTGCGATATATTGCAATATATTACCTTTTTTCCAACTTCAGATTTTTCCCAATTTCAAATGATGTCCCGAAAGGACAATTTTGTCAACATCTGTTGTATCTAAAAATATACATTTCTCTGTTTGTTCATCACACTTCAGTTTTATTGGTGCAAAATGTGATTGTCAAGCAGACAAACTGACCAACACATATATCATAAAAGATCGATACTTGGCGTCTGTGTATCGATACAGTATTGCCAAGAAAAATATCGCGATACTATGCTGTATCGATTTTTTCCCCCACCCCTAT
This sequence comes from Perca flavescens, assembly GCF_004354835.1. Classification (NCBI taxonomy): domain Eukaryota; kingdom Metazoa; phylum Chordata; class Actinopteri; order Perciformes; family Percidae; genus Perca; species Perca flavescens. The sequence goes on from NC_041351.1 coordinate 29,505,368, forward strand.
TAATATGTTGGATTCATATAAAAGTATATTTTCAGACTTTGAAAAAAACTTATTTTTTAACCTAATTTAGCGGCCCTCTTGTACTAACTCTGAGGACCCCCTAGGGGCCATGGACCCCAGTTGAAAATCCCTGGATTAGTCAAATACAAATTTCTTTAATAAAGGACAGCTCTAGTGATTTGTACAGGAAACAAAGTTTAAAAAATTTCCATATGTGATTCAGCCTATAGCTAGCTCATGTGAGCCGACAAGTCTGATCTCCGATTACATGATTGGCCACCGCAGCGTGACGTGGGATTGAGATTCTCCAAATGTTGAGTGGGTCTCAACCTTTTGCTGCAGGTCCGCTGCAGGTTTTTTGCGTGTTCCCCCTGCCACAATAATAATAATAATAATAATGCATTTTATTTATATAGCGCTTTTTTAACACTCAAAGACACTTTACAAAGTTTTTAAAAGGAAATGTGAATGCCCACTAAAGGGTAAAAGGGCAGTGACAACACCACTGTCCTGAAAAGTGACATTATGAAATAAGTGTTACTGAAATAAATCCTAAAAAATATATAGAGTATATATTATTAAATACAAATCAACTATTAAATGCTATTCTACAATTACATTCACAAATTGACTCATTTTATATCTTTAATTCACATATGGACTTGTGCTGTGCGGCTGAAATCAAGTTTGCGATGCCAAGAAGAACATCTCTTTGTTAACAGTATACAGCCTTGCCATGGACAAATCATGTAGAATCCTCACTAACAGAAAAAGATCATGTCAAAGTTCAGTGTTCCAAAAAACTACAGTGACTGGTGTCTGTTTCCTACTACAGTCTGCTCGGTAATCTGAACAGTCAGTTCTGCTAAACAATAACGCAACAAGTTCACAAACACAGAATCATTTATGCTTTTTGAGATATTGCTCTCACTAATGAAAGTACCTCATGTGTTTCCATCCTGTAGGACAGTGCTCACAGAGAGGGCAAACTCCTCCGAGAGATCCAAAACCTGACAGAAACCAACGCCCAACTCATGAATAAAGTAAGAGCAATCTCTGTTCAGAACGGTGTACATTTATGTCTTGAGGATTTGCAAAAGAATGTAAATGCCAACGCTGAGCAACACACACACACACGCATTATGCGCAAGTTATTTATTATTAGATGTGAGCCTAACTGTCGTGTGTGTCTTAGGTGGAGGAGAAGGAGCGGAGGTGTAAGTCTCAGCAGCAGCAGATCTTTGAGCTGAAGCAGGAGCTGACCAATAGCACGGCAGAGCTCAAGCTGCAGCTCACACAGGCAGAAGGTAAAACACACACACACACACACACACACACACACACACACACACACGTTCCTATTTACAGATACATGAGATTATTTCACATAAAAGCCAGCAGAGATTTCCTATATGTCACCCTCTCTCAGACCGTCTGGAAATAGAGAAGCGAAGGTCCAAGCAAGCCCTGCAGGACATGGACAGTCTCCGCCAGAAAGAGGTGCTCTCAGGTTTCTTCTTCTTTATTTCATTTGTAAAGACGTACAGAACATGGATTTTCTGCTTTCGATCTGTTTTGCTGGAAACAGATATGATGTAGTCGCATGAGTGGTATCGCAGAAACAAAATAGTTAGGTGAATTATCGGTTTAAAAATAATCCATTCTGGGGGAAATAATTGATTTTAAAAATTGTCACAAAAAATCACGATACATGCGATTTTTGAATCCGATACTGTACTTAAGTACACATTTTGAGATACATCTACTTTACTTGAGTCTTTTCTTTTCATACCACTTTCTACTTCTACTCCGCTACATTTCAGAGAGAAATATTAGACTTTTTACTCCACTATGTTCAGCTGTTATAGGTTTAGTTACTAGTTACTTTACAGATTGAGATTTTTGCACACAGAACACATAAATTAAAATGACCTGACAATATAAAGGCCTACAAGTCCACTTAGCCGATTAAACACTTAGTTGGTTGACAAAACAGTTTGGATTGTTTCCAGTTTCTAAAATATGAGGATTTTTCTGCATTGAGTACTTTTACTTTTAATACTTTAAATACATTTTCCTGATAATACTTTGTAACATTTTCCCTACAGGACTTACTTGTAACAGAGTATTTTTACAGTTAGAAAACGATGAAATACTAAAAAGTTCAAATTTCTTCACAGGTGGAGCATATGACTCGTCATCTAGAAGAGAGCGAGAGGGCTCTGCAGGAACGCATCTTCAAGCTGGAGGGACAGCGGATACAACTGGAAGAGGTCGGAGTTTAGAGGGGCCGTGTTTAACAAGAGAAAAACACAATACAACACATACATTTAGGCAACAAAGTAACTGCTAATAACAGATCAGGTATTGTTATGGTCTGTTATTTTTAGGGCTGGGTATTGTTCAGAAATGTTCGATAACGGTACCGATACCATTACCATGACTTTGATACCGGTTCCTAAGCGATACTTTATTCAATACCAGTTTTATAAAACAAAAAGAAATGACAACATTACACATTACGGCTCACTGACTCTGATGAGATTTACTCCTTAGGTATTGAATTTGGGTATTGAATGACGAGACATTTTTCAATATGCGATACTGTAGAGCAGGGGTCTTCAGCGGTTTTTAAGCCAAGGACCCCTTAACTGAAAGAGAGACAGAGCAGGGACCCCCTACTACATATATTATATTAAATTAAGTTGCATATTAAACTGGGCCTACAATAACATGCAGGCCAAGGAGCAGGCCTAGAGCCTTTATACCTACCTTTTTTGCATAGAAAACTAATCCATTAAAATAGCCTAATAATTGTTGGCATGAGTTTATAAATCATGTTTTAATGTTAAATGTTAAACATACATGTGGAACAGTGAATCCTTATGATTAACTGTATCTGTGGATGGCCTTAGTGACTACCTTACCTATACGCCAGTAAGCCTTTAGCAGTGGGGAGTTATATTTGCTAATATTTTGTTGGATTCATGTTAAGACTTTTACATTTTTGAAAAGACTTTAAAACATTAAAGGAACACGCCGACTTATTGGGACTTTAGCTTATTCACCGTAACCCCCAGAGTAAGACAAGTCCATACATACCCTTCTCATCTCCGTGCGTGCTGTAACGCTGCCTGACGGCTCCAGCATTAGCTTAGCCTAGCACAGATCCTGCAGGTAACTGGTTCCAACTAGCCTACTGCTCCAAATTGTGACAAAAGTGACAAAATAACACCAACATGTTCCTATTTACATGTTGTGATTTGTAGAGTCACAGCATGTACAAAAAACAACGTAACATGAGACACAGCCATCTTCTAACCATAAACAAGCCAGGAACTATATTCTCAGACAGGCTTGCTGCGAGCATATCACTCCGCCAAAGTACTATATTCTTCCTCCTAAGAATATAGTTCCTGGTTTGTTTAGGGATAGAAGACGGCTGTGTCTCATGTTACGTTGTTTTTTGTACACGATGTGACTCTATAAATCACAACATGTAAATAGGAACATGTTGGTGTTATTTTGTCACTTATTGGGAGCAGTAGGATTACTGGAACCATTCACCTGCAGGATCTGTGCTGGCCTGATACCGCTGGAGCGGTCAGACAGCATTACAGCACGCACGGAGATGAGAAGGGTATGTATGGACTTGTCTAACACTGGGGGTTACGGTGAATAAGCTAAAGTCCCAATAAGTCGGCGTGTTCCTTTAACAATAATTTGGAGGCCCCCTTGCATTGACTCTGAGGACCCCCATTGGGTTCCCGGACCCCCGGTTGAAGATCCCTGCTTTTGATGCAATTCGGTTGGTGCCTAAAAAGTATTGAATTCGGTACCCAGCCCTAGTCATTTTATCTTTATTAGCTGAAAGCCAGATTTTCTACATTAAGCGGCTGTGTAGCAGCGGAGGCTATGCACATAGCCACAGTAGCTACTGTTTGTTTCGGGACTACAGTGGCTACGGAGATACCACGTGGAGACATCAAGAACTGTGATTGTATGGCTGAGCGGTATATCAGACGCATTGGTATACCGGTTTGAATTTCCTGTATGATATGAATTTTTAATATACCGCCATAACGGTGCATAGTTGAAACAATTGCTGTAACTCAGCAAAATATATAATATTGTTCGCTGCGTAGGGCAGGTTGTGAGTGTAGTGTATGGAGAGTGGACCAAGATTAACTGCATACCCTTCTTACTTACAGTATGGATATAACTTTTAACATAACAATTAATAACCCACAACTAACTTTCTTTAACAAGGCAAAGCACCATGGCGCACAACAATTTGTAACACTTAATTGTAAAAATTTACAAAATTACTCCGCAGAACGTCATTTTTTTATATTCATTATATTGTTCTCCTGACAGTATAGGCCACTGTAAATCTATAATAAGGCCCAGTCATGCAAAAACAAAAACGTGAAACCAACATAATCTTAAACAATACTGTGACACAAGGTTTTGCTCATGCCGCCCAGCACTATGTGACTGATGTTGTTTCTGATACAGTTGGAGATTGTTGATAGTAAAGAAAACGTTCCAGAAATTGAAGAAAGACGTTTTAAATTTTATTTTTATTTAGCCAGAAATGTCCCATTGTATTAAGCAATCACATCTAACAAAGACAAACGAGCTCACCACGATCACCACGATCCATGATAATGTACGGCACATCCATCTCCTGTTGTGAAAGCGCTGTCAGTGGTTGAAATCAGACACTGAAATATGAACGGTACCAGCATCAGACACTGACACCTACGTGAACTTTTATTTTCTTTACATAAAATCACTAATGGCAGCTGAGGTGTATTGCCAAAGACTGAGTGGGGCCTGTATTTACTGAAAGAGGAAGTTATTGCTTACCCTAACTGTATTTTTCCAGACAATTTGGTTATTCAAATCCACAAGGTGGCTTCTCTTTCCAAGCTGGGAATTTCCCACTTCTCAGGAAAAGCTGGGGTTGAATGTTATGACTATTGTGAAATGAATACAGTGTAGGTGGAGAGGTACAGTTGGTGGACAGGATAAGATTAACATCTTCCCAACCTACTGTCCTACAACACAGTAGCCCTGTATTTTGGGATCCTTTCTACAGAATGAAGTATTATTCCTCATTGTGATTTGGATCTTCAGGGACACCTTGAGCACAGTGTGTAGGAAGTACTGCTGGAATCTCCAGTCTACCTGTGCTCTTAATGTAATGCCATGTAATAATGTCCATGTGTTGTAGGAGCTGAGTAAAGCTAAAGCAGTGTGTGTGACGGAGAGGGCCCAGGCAGAGGAGGAACTGGGAAGAGTGCGAGCTCAAGCACGTCTGGAGGAGGTGAGTTTAAAAATGAGCATCATTGATCAGTTATTAAGATGTTACTACATTTATATTTATGATGTCTTTTTTTCCTAAGCGACGTACAAATGAGCTACAATCTAAGCCTCAATAGTGCCACAAGTAGGGATGGGGTTCCATTGCATTTCATCAAATTCAAATCCACTTATCAAATCCCTTTAAATCCCTCATTGAATTTTAATGGGATTTACTGAACAATATAACAATAGATTAATGTTGAATATATTTCATTATTTGTATTATACTGTACACTAGCACGTGAACTTGAAAGTCCTTGTTCAGACTAGATAACAGTCAGACAAAGTGTGTTTTTTATAAAAGAACCTGGAAAAGCAGAGGCAAATGATAAGTATGACTTATTAAAACTAATTTGTAGGTATTTGAGAAATTGCCTTACAGCATGCTTTTCTCCCCCACCCTCACATTTCATTGTTTTTAAAGTCAGTTGTTGTCACTTTCTGCTTTATTTCCTCTGAGCAGCAGGAGCTTGTGTCGGGCCTGGAGGAGAAGCTTCGCTCGGTGCGTTCCAACCTACAGGAGGTCCAGCTCCACTGCTCCCAGCAGAAACAGACCATCTCTGAGCTGCAGGCCAAGAACAGCCAGCAGGGCAGCGAGATAAACGCAATGCGGCGCAGGACGGAGGAGCTCCAGCAGGTCAGGAAGCCCTCCGGACCGCCGGAGGTTCCGACGGATGTCCCTCATTTTCGCCGGATGTCCCTCACTATCCGCTTTCTTTGTATTGGCGTTCTAAACTCCGGTGGATTTGTGAGGACTATAGTTAACTGCTCCTCAGATCTCTGCAGGGTAAATCCAGACAGCTAGCTAGACTATCTGTCCAATCTGAGTTTTCTGTTGCACGACTAAAACTACTTTAGAACGTACACATGTTCCACCAAAACAAGTTCCTTCCTGAGGCTATTTTGCAGAGGCACCGTCATTGCGCCTGGTGCTTAGCACCGCCCAAGACGATTGTGATTGGTTTAAAGAAATGCCAATAAACCAGAGCACGTTTGTGGAGTAGCCAGACCCTCCTTCGCAGCGCTGTGGAGGAAGGTCTTGCGATGAGAGACTACTGGTTACGCTACAGCTCCATCGACTCTGTGTCATGGTTCAAATGTCCACTATAGACCCAATGATATGGGATATTTTTAGGCTGATACCAATATTGATACTTGAGAGTTAAAAAAAAAAATCTGATGATTATATATCAGCCGATATTGGTTTACTACACTTATGCAACCCATTGTATATATAAAATATTTTGATAAGATTTAGCACCTACAATCAATATTTTTATAATAATGTATCAAATGAAAATGTAAAAACAATATGAAAATAGAAAGGTGCCTTGTGTAGTGATGAACCTACAGAGAGTTCTCGGCTGAAAGCTCTGAATATTGGACTTCCACAAACACCACTCCTAATTAAATGATAATGATAATGTTACTCTGTAACTACTGGATGTGTAACTAAGCAACTGTTTGGCTAAAAAAGTTCACCAAATCAACTCAAAAGGTGATATGTTAATGTTGTATTCACAACCTGTTTGCGCTGCCGACAGATCCTGGACACCCAAAATAACTCATTCCACTTTGCAGTGGTGGAATGTAAGTACTGTACTTAAGTATACATTTGAGGTACTTTCTACTTCTACTCCACTACATTTCAGAGAGAAATATTGTACTTTTTACTCCACCCCATTCATCTGACAGCTTTAGTTACTAGTCACTTTAAAAATTTAGATTTTTGCAAACAAAAAACTATTTTTATTATAAATTAAACTACCCAACAATATAAAGGCCTACAAGTCCACTTAGCTGATTAAACACTTAGTTGGTTGACAGAACAGTTTGGATCGTTTCCAGTTTCTATTGTTTTTCTGGATTGAATACTTTACATTTTCCTGATGATACTAACATACTTTTACTTAAGTAACATTTTCAATGCAGGACTTTTACTTTTAACAGAGTATTTTTACAGTGTGGTGTTAGCACTTTTACTCAAGTAAAGGATCAGGGGCCCGTTTCAGGGAAGAGGTTTAACAAACTCTGAGTCTAACAACCACAAACAAACTGGTCGGTGGAACTACTCATGTACACATACAGCAAATTTCAACATATATTTTGTTAAAAAAGCAACACGGCTGCTGCTGCAAAATAGCGAGAATTGGTGTGGGAGAAAATAGCTGCTCGAGTCAATGCGTAAGCTCTAATATAGTGTATTCATTTCATATTTAATCACAGGTAACCTATAATATTACTGGTGAAAACTGGAATGGTAGTAGGCTACACCTATAATTTAGGTGCAATGCTATGGTTGAAAAAGTAAACTACTATTAATCCCATTCTGAGGCTGCAGCACCATCATTAACAGAATTATGATTTACAATCATTTATTTATTTTTATGTCTCTTACTGGTTTATGTCCAGGGAACTCTACAAAAACGTTTAAAAAATGTTTCAGAGCGAGTCACACTCTTCTGACGGCGCTTTGCTACAGCGGCTTTACTAATATGTTCCGCATCACTGCCTTTTGCAAAAAAATAAACGTAATCTACTGGGATGTAAGAGCATGTCCACGATGGGTGACGTTAGTGATATGAGGACGGATAAGGTCATCTACATATCTGATAGACTGGGAAGAAAAACGATACCGCTCAAATAGGTAGTTATCTGGAAATGAAAATACATCTATAGCCGGGTTTTATAGTCTGCCTAACATGGTTAATAAACCAACCCTGTTTTTTTATTCATCCCGATAACAAACTGGTCTAAAATGCGCCTGATACAGACTGAATGAATGAATGAGGAAATGAATGAGCGCTGTGTCAGAGGGAGGAGACTGGGAGAAGAAAACCTGCTCCCGACCAGGTTAGGTTCACAGGCTCAGTTACCATAGTAACTGACTCTGAGGTTAAGTTACCATAGTAACTGACTCTGAGGTTGAGTCACCTCTGAAACAGAAAACCCAGAGTTTCCCTCATCTCAGGGTTAACAAACTCAGAGTGTTCACTAAACCTGCTTTCTGAAACGGGCCCCTGAATACTTCTTCCGCCACTGCCACTTTGCAACTCTATGATAGACTGCCAACTGTCTAAGGTTAACCGCATCTCTTACTCAATGCATGCTGGGATAAACCCCAACAGATACTCATGGCTGCTGTACAGTGGCCTCGTCCATCTGACGAGCCTCCAGAAGAGATAAATGATGGGGTTTATTTGTTTGTTGTCAGCCAAATGATGTGGGTGTTTAACAGGTGGCGTGTTGTTACAGGACCTGTCTGCTAAGGACCAGGAGAAGGTGGCTGAAGTAAGCCGGGTGAAGGTGGAACTGCAGGAGCAGATTGGACATTTGCAGGCAGAAAGAACGGCACAGGGAGGACTCAAAGAGAAGATCAGTGCTCTGGAGAGAGAGATTAAAGGTGCACCCCACTGTTTTTTTCTTATCACTTGACACAAGTCTTTATTTTCCTTTTGCAAAAGAGAGTACATTTTAACAAGTCAATTAGTTTCCTTTTTCAATCACAATGCAGTCTGCGAGGAGTACTGCTCGGTTGTGTAGAAAGGGTGTTACACGGCTAAGCTGACCTGGACTCTTATACTAAAGACACACAGTTACTAAAGGCTAACCTAGCTCGTAAAATGAATGGTATTGTCTCCTCTCCCTGCGTGTTGCGTTTAACGTGAGAATGAGACAGGATGAGTGTATACGTTCTTACCTAAGAGTGGTTGTGCTGTGTTAAACTGACTCACCCAGCCGCCGTGTTGTTTTGTGCTCCGTGCTAGCATCGGTCATCTGGAGGGACAGCCTGCTCGTGTGTTCCGAGCAGCTCCAGCGTCTTGTTGACTTCTCCGCCAGCCAGCTCCTTTTGTGTGTAGTTCAGGTTTTAAAAGGTGTATTTACAAAAGTAGTGTTGTGGGAAAACAAATGGTGTTCTCTGTGTGGTAGCGTGTCACGTGCAGCCATCCGCTTGAGACTCTCTACCTCTGCTTCCTCAATCAATTCCTCAATCAATCTCCACAGCTGCTGTTTGGCCTGGGTTAAATCAGCATCACACAAACACCCCCCACCATGTCATATATGTCATATCAGTTCTGACCCTTATTAAAACTAACCACATAACTTCCTGGAAGACATATACTGATATCATAACACTTTGGGCCCTATTTTAACAATCGTAAAGCGCCTGGTGCAGGTGCGTTTAGGGCGTGTCCAAATCCACTTTTGCTAGTTTGACAGCGGAAAAAAGGGTCCATACGCTGGGCGCATGGTCCTAAAGGGTTGTACTTAGTGTCTTCATTAATCAGAGGTGTGTTTTGGGCGTAACATGCAATCAACCAATCAGAGATCATCTCCCATTCCCTTTAAAAGCCAGGCGCGTTTGGACCTTGGCGCATTGCTATTATGATGGAGGATTTGCACCGTAATATATTTATTTGTAATCTTTTGCATGTGTGTGTGCTGCTGTGTGTCCCTGTGTGTGTGTAACAAGCATAGTGTGTGCGCGCTGTGCACGAGCCTAGGAGCATTTTACTAATGCTCTGTTAAAATAACAATGAAATGCTGCGTTATTGACTTTAGACCAGGTTTTTGTTGGTCAATGGCGCAATCACTTCCCGCTGACTCAAGATAGCAGTACGCCCAGAATGTACCTGAACACACCTCCCTGTAAGACCATGGGCCACAGATGGGTGCAGGTGCATTTCTTATTTAGACGACGTGGGCGCTGGACGGGAAACTGACAACTCCGTCGGTCTTAAACTAGCAAAGACACTTGCGTCGGGCTTTGCGCTGCACCGGGGGCAAGATAGGGCCCTTTGTTTGTGTCAGTAATCCCAGTTCAGATAAATTTTTCTTAAGAAATGTATTGATACCGTTAGCATCATGTTCCACAAGATATACAGCAAAAGGTTTCACATGTGTACCAACCTACTTGAAACAAAGTAGAACTACCCAGGTCAACCAGTAATCTGAACTGTTTGAGTCCTGTAATATTGACATATTTAAAAAAAATGAAATATTTTCTGTAGCGCTGTCTTTCATACCTTTCTCCCCCTGTGCTTGCTGGCCTGCAGTACTAAGCAGTAACCACAGAGAGGTGCTCCTGGACAAAGAGAGTGAGATGTCTTCCATGCTGGAGAAGCTGCGGCTGAAAGAGGCGGAGATCCAGAGGATGAGGGAAGACGAAGCCAACAGAGCCAGCTACCTGCAGAGCGCCATCCTCACCTACGTTCAGGGCTCGCCTCTGGGACACTACAGCAGTCCCAAAAAATGACCCACAGACCTCGACCCTCTCAGCTCTCGCACACTTCCTGCACAGGTCAGCACGGTCTGAAGAATAAAACAAAATCATGATTGTCTGGACCTGAAACATTTGGAAAACACAGGGAAATCAAGAGTGTATTCTGTGCTGGGCAATATGACTGTGATCTGTAATCATACCTAACACAGTGTGCATATCCAGTCAAGAAATGAAGGGTTTAAAAAGTTTGGGGAAAAAAAGCGACTGGCCTGACATCCATGACATTTGCAGGATATTCTTGGTCCCCAGAAGACAAAAATTACTTACAAGATATATTTTTGATGCATTTTTACACCTTAAGATGAATTTAGCACATTAATGCTCTTGAGGAGACAAATTATGCTCTTTCATCTATTGCTACCCTCGAAACAAACATCAAAAATAATAAAAGGGGTAAAAACAGTATCAGGGAACCATACATGCTAAGCATCTCAAAATGTCTACAATTGCACAGAGTGCTTTGGTCTTATTTTAAGAAAATATTTGATTTGAGACTAAACTGCTGTTGAAAGGACATTAAATCTGCTATGACCACAGCCCTGACTTAATGTTTAACATGTCCTTAGATGTTTGCCATTAAAATTCCCACTCTCGTGCATTTCGCTCTCCCATTAACTGAGATGTGCTGCGCTTAAAATGAACTGTACATTATCAGCATCATTTGTATCTGTTTTCGCTGTCCAACCCATCCGCTTGCACTCATTCTTTTTCTAATCCAGTCTAAATGAAACAAAAGCAGGGCACCATTGTTAGTGTTTGCATACAAAATGAGATTTGGTCCAAATATGTCTTAATATTGTATCGGTCGTACCGGACAGCTGCCCCTCTCCAGCTCAGATACAAAATAAAGTCTGCTGTTTTTACAAAATATTTTACGAGAAAGTGCTAATAAACTCTGGATGTATTTTTTTTTTTATAATACAAATTGCTGTTTTATATCTTGATATTTTGTTTCAGATATGTAATGGATACTTGTCATTTTATTTTTTCAGGCGTGTTTTTACCATTCTGCTGTTTTTGATTACATGTGTTTTTTTCTCAGTTAAATGTGGTAATTTCTAAAATAAATGTCTCATAAATTTTCTTAATGTGTGGATGATTTGATATGGAGTAGTCTATTATTTATTAATACACTTCACAAACACACAATACTGTAATGTTATCCGTGTTGGTGGGGTGGGGATGTATGAGGTCACTGGGTCTTAGAATTACAGCCAAAGATCCTTAACTGTCAAGATAGATCACATACACTTAAAGCCAATGAAAGTCAGTATGGAGGAACCTTCAGCATCATTCTCTCTGACATTCTTTTTTCATTTCATCGCATGTCATTATTAATAAAGAGTGTGGGTCTGGTAGTCCACCTATTGAAAGTGAAAACATTAATAAATACCCCACAAAATCCAGATAACAAACTATATGTTTCCCTAACTGCCATTTTAGGTCATTTGTATGTTTTTTGTAAGCATAAGTTTCTAACTACTGAGAATGCAATGACCACAAAGTAAGACATTTAAAAACACAATAAAGTGGAAAGTAAAATGGATTAGTAAGTAAAAAAGTTAAGTAAGTAAAATAAACACAATCCATAGGAATATAGTTCCATTACAGTTGTACAGTAGTGCAGTGATAAATAGCCCCAAAAATGATAGACTACAACAATAAAAACACTCATGGTAGGTCAAAGTTGGGGGAATTACTGGAATTGTTGGGTCTTTGAGTGTGGTCTAGACCTAATCTATCTGTAAAGTGTCTTGAGATAACTCTTGTTAGGAAACAGAATTGAATTGAAAGTTATTAAGAAATATTAAGTAAGTAAAAATGTTGAAATTATGAGATAATCAGATTATAAAATAGTACATATTGACTCTTTGTCATAATTCTATCTTGAAAAGTCATAATTTTGACTTAACGTAAGTAGGCTATTATTATTGATTCTGAATATTGTATCCATAGACTGTCTAGCCTTCTTTTTTCATCCAGGCTGGCAAAAATGGCTTTCTTAAATATATTATTAGTAGTATGCTGCTAATAATATATGAGCTTAGAAGGCCATTTTTGCCAGCCTGGACGAAAAAAGAAGGCTAGACAGTCTATGGATACAAGCCTACAACTACTACTGCTGCTACTAATAGTAGCAGCAGTAGTAGAAGTTGTAGGCTTGTAGTAATAGAAGTAATTGTAGACTAGTTGGCCTACTGGTAGTAGGCTAGTAACGTTAGCAGTAGTAGTAGAAGTAGTAGTAAGAGTAGAAGCCTAGTAGTAGTAGTAGTAGTAGTACGAGTAGTAGGCTAGCAGTAGTAACATGGACAAAAGACCACCTTACCATGGCCAAATGACACTCTCTGGCAACAAATGAAAGAGAGAGATTTTGCTTTAAAGAGGGCTCTAAAATCAGGGCATAGTAGTGACTGGCTCACTTTTACAACTCTCCGATCTAAGGTATTTAGGAATTTAAAAAAGGCTAAGGCAGAATCATTAATGAAGCTCAGGGAAATGGGAAACTTATCTGGAGAAATCTTAATAAATTAACTGGTAGGAATAAAGAAAAAAGGACAACTCTATCTGAACTCAAGGTGAATGGAATCGTGACTCAAGATAATGATTTGATAGCAAGTACATTTAATGATTTCTTTATAAAAATCAGTCAGGGAGCTGGTTCAAGGTATCCCAACTGAAACTGTACCATCTATCCCCATTGATAAAGCTAAACCTATTTTCAAAATAAAGGAAATATCTGAATCAGAGGTTATCAGAATTATAACCTCGCTAAGGAACTCAAAAGCAAAAGATTCATATTGTTTGGATACCACATTTTTAAAATCACACAGGGTCACACTTTCTTGCCCCATTGCTCATCTGATCAACCAGTCAGTTAGGCAAAGTACTTTTCCAAGCTCCTGGAAAACAGCAGTGGTATCTTCGATCTACAAGTCTGGTGATAAAACAATGGTGTCAAATTATAGACCCATTAGTATTCTATCAGTGATATCCAAGGTGTCAGAAAAATGGGTAGCAGAGCAGCTGAAAAACCATCTAAACTTGGGCCACACCCCTTTACACCCAATGCCCTTTGGATTTCGCACAAACCACTCTACAGAGACAGCTAACTGTTCCCTCCTTGAAAACATCAAGTCAAAATTAGATGAGGGTGGTATAGTAGGTGCAGTGTTTCTGGCCCTTAAGAAGGCTTTTCAAAATTGTCTTATTTTAATTTCTCAGCTGAGGCCATGAAATGGATGGAGTCCTACTTAACTAACAGGAAACAGAGCGTACGTATTGGTAATTCTTACTCTTCATACCTCGACTGTAATATTGGTGTACCCCAGGGGTCGGTACTGGGCCCTATCTTGTTTAGCCTGTACATTAACGACATACAAATGTATGCAGATGATACAGTTCTGTATTTGCATACCAAAAACTAACAGCAGGCTGCAACTAAACTAAAGATGGAGCACTGGTCCATCTTTCTGACTGGCTAAAAAGGTCATATCTACATCTTAACATTAACAAAACAGTCTGTATCTTCTTCTCTAAGAAATCCACAAGTGCACAGCAGGCTGATGTTTTTATTGAAGAAGAAAAACTCATGGTTGTGTCTGATTTTAAATACCTTGGTATCATTTTAGACTCTAACTTTTTAAAAGCATGTTAAAAAGGTGGCTAATACCATCATATATAATCTGGCTAACTTTAGACACATAAGGCTCTAACCACAGAGGCAGCCAAACTTTTTATACATGCCATGATCTTTTCCCACATATCATACTGTTTCACAAGCTGGTCCCAAGCAAACATGACAACTATTAAAGCAATAGAAACCCTTTATATGCTAACTTTAAAAATACTAGATCAAAAACCTATCAGCCATCACCACTGCCATATCACTACTAAATACAATGTATTCAATTCTGACAGTTTCCTACATTATGTAGATGCCTGCCTCATTTTCAAAATATTACATGGGCTTGCACCTCCACCACTGGGTGAATTTATACAACAGAAGAACAGCAGTGGCAGGGCAACTAGGGCAGCCAGCAGGGGAGACTGTTGTACAGTATAGACGTAGTACGTTTGGCCAAACAGTCTTCTCAGTATGGGGCTCAAATTACAGCACCTGCTATCTATCATTTAAAACCACACTCAAGAGATGGATTAAAAACAATGAAAACTGCAATCATCAATAGCTTGTTTACCTCATCCTAGGTATTGCCCTTCTTTGTATTGTACTTATTTTTTATTTATTTTATTTGTCCCTTTCTCTTTTCTCTTCTTTTTTTTTCTTTTTAATTTGCTTTCTATCTTTCTTGCATTTTTTTTAATTAATGTAATATGATGATGTGTTGACCTGTCAAGGGATTTCAGATGAAAATGAGCTTTTTTGCTTACTCGTTTACATTTTGAGTGTAAACAAAAAATGTCAATTGATGTGCATTGTTCCTTTTAAATAAATAAATAAATAAAAAATAGTGTGCTAAGTTAAAGAATATAAGCGAAGACGGAAGTAGAAGATGTGAATTATCTCTAACTCTACTAGCTCTTCGGTTCCGTGCGCTGTCCCTTTAAAAAATGATCGGTACTTTCCGGAGTTGCTCGGCACTGCTCGTCATCGACCCCTTTCACTGCGGCTCCATCGCCGAGCGGACTGGCCCGCTGCTCTCATCCGAGACCTCCGTGCACACTGTCGGATCTATTAAACCAGCAACGCCGGTTCCCTGAAAGCCTTCAGCTCCTGTAGAAATGCAGGCTATCAAATGTGTGGTGGTGGGCGACGGGTAAGAGCATGCTTCCACACACAGAACAACAGCCCGTTTTCTCTTATGTGTTTTCGGCGAAGCGTCCACGGATGGATGGATGATGGGAGGATGCTATGTAGGAAAAGGGGCTGGGGCTCACCGATCTGTCGGTCGCCCTGTTTTATTTCATGTGTTGTGGTCTGCTCCCTGATGCTCAGTATATTTCCTCAGTTATCTGCTTTGTAATCGCATTCGGTTTGGTCACATCGTGGCCTCCGGTTCATTGTGTCGGTAGGAGCGGATGCGGGAACACCTACACGCCTCGTAGGCCACTGGAGGCAGGCTGAAGTGCTGATGCACGCTAAGGAATTTGTGGCCCTGTCAGTGGCAGACAGGCCCCGCTGCCCTAATTCTGCTCCCACTGTGCCTTTCTTACTGCACCCAGACAGGCTAAATGATAGGCTATCATTTACCTTCATGTGGACTGACATTTTTTAACAGGATGTTCTTCATTGTTGTTGTAAAACCTTAATATCATTGCTAGAATGAGCCATTAGTGTCAGCTATTAGGAAAAAAAAGAATAGGCCTGAGTCATATATTTATTATTAAAGTCAGAATGCTAAAACTAAATAATTGTGAATGCAATTTTTGAATGCTGCTTTATAAAAATTCTCTCGATATATGCAAAAAGAGATTGTTGGGAATTCTGAAATGTCACAAATCACTTATAGGAGCATTTCTTCCGACTTCACACATCAAGCTCAGTTTTAGAGATAGCTCTCTGAAGCCTAAAAAACAACCCTGGTGACGTCATCACCGTGGGCTGTGAAACTAAGAATCTATAACAGGCGTAGTGACTTAAGGCTAGTGACATTTTGCTTTGTGTTATTCGTACAAATGTATGTTCTTGTTGTCAGTTTTTATCCATTTCATAGATTGTACAGATTGGTGTAGAAGGTACATGGAGCAAATTTGACCACTGGACTGCTTGTGCACTTTATGTTTACTAGCCTCAAATGGACATATATAGTCCTTTCTATGGAAGACATTGTTACATGTGAGAGGAGGAAAATCACAGGTGGAAATAATAAATATGAATGATGGCTGAATTCCATTTAGCTGCTTCAGTTTTAGGGTCCTGCTATTTTCCGTGCTGGCTCACTGTTACACTGTCATGGTTAGTTTACAACCATGTTATTACCAACTCCTGTGCTTTTCCGACCATGACAAGTCAAAAGGTCTGCTGCTGAAAAGGCCTGTGTACCAGATGCACAGACATTAGCTGCAACTCGCTAGCAAAGTACGCACTGGCCATGAATGCGGAGGCCATCTGTGTGTGTGTTTGTGTAACAGCGCGGACTACGACTAATCTCAGAAACTCCTGTTCTTTCTAGTATTTTTCTCCAATCTTTCTCCTTTTCCAATAATACATCAATCTACTGGTTTCATAAAGCCTTGGGTTGAAACACTTTCAGCTCACGTAGTCTCTATTTCGTTGGTTCAATTTGCGCCACCCAGAGCAAATCTGTGTCCACTTGCTTCTCCCACCTCAAAACTCTGTTGCACTGCTGTTGAAATAACATTGCATTCAATCTGAACACACTTTAAAGAATAGATATACAATATCAAGTTGCATTGTGGGAAGTGTAGGATCCAGTGTTTTTGGAGCTCGACACAAAATTGGGACTGAAGGTCTCTCATCCTCTGTCTGCTCTCAATCCCAAACAGAGAAACTCACTGACCTCAAATCAGCCGAATGGCACCCTCACACATATTGGCACTGTGTGTCACCACCATTTGCTGTGTCTCCATGCACACAAAATTGCTCATTACTTCATGCATGAGCACACAGCCAATACCGATTCCATGCCACCACCAATCTGTGTGGCATCCTGCGCCTTGTGTCCGTACAGTACAGTATAGGACGGGAGGGGGTGGTATGTGTGCTGTATGTTAGCAGGAGAGGCAGGTTAGTGAGTGAGTGAGTGAGTGAGTGAGTGAGTGAGTGAGTGAGTGAGTGAGTGAGTGAGTGTGTGTGTGTGTGTGTGTGTGTGTGTGTGTGTGTGTGTGTGTGTGTGTGTGTGTGGTGTGGGGGGGGTATCATAGAGGTCTATTGTGTCCCTCAGGCAACATGAATGTAGGCCAGTGTCTGTGTGGTACAGTAAAAGGGAGTAGCAGCCTGTCTTCTTCACACTCATGCGGACACATACACACATACAGACTCAGATACAGTCTACACAGATTATGGTTTTTGTACATACTAGTGTGGAACTGTTGTATACATTTGTACTTATGTATCTTCTTTTGTCCCCCTTCCTCAGAGCGGTGGGTAAGACCTGTCTGCTGATTAGCTACACCACCAATGCCTTCCCTGGTGAATACATCCCCACTGTGTGAGTAAACCACACACTGCACATGTGCTCACACTTATTGGATGTAAGCTGGAGTTTCATGTTATAGGGCCATACCATAATTTAGGGTTGAGTGCTACGACAATACATACAACCGTGAGTGAGATTTTGCCATAGTGTTTATACTATGGTAGCCATCAATTTAATATCGCTGGATGTCTTAGACCGTATTTGGCAATATCATTGACCAGGACTGATTTATTGCAATATTGTTGTAATAAGATTTTCCTGACTGGTTATTTTCCCCTATAAACATTGAGCTACAACGGTTATTCTTCACTGTAGAAAAAGTAGTTTAACAAAAAAAAATAAAAATAGTTTTGATTCAAGGTTGACTTCCTAGCTATTTCCAGGAATTTCAACAGTATTGTTCTGTCTCAATGACCACGTCACAACACGTATGATATCTATGGTCAGTGGCGCCAGCAGGATTCTATTTCAGAGTACACACCAGAACCGCCGCTGGCAACGTCTAGCATCACACGTGCTCACATACGCAAACTACTCAGCAAGCGAGTAAGCAAGACAAAGAGAGATTGATTCATGGTTTTTGGCACAAACGTTACCGACACAACAACACTAAAAAAACTCTGATTAGCATACTGCATGCATTTCAAATTCCAGCCAACGTTCTTACACAATATCCTTACTTTCACACATTGTCAAAATAATGTAGTGATGTGGTATCTGTAGGAACCACTGACGGGCGTGGATTAACTTAAAATAAACTAAAAAATAAAAATAATCGATGTCCAGAGGATTCGGTGAGCCATTTATTGACATTTGTGTGTACACATGCTCACTGTAATGTTTCCCTTACGAGTTATGAATAAAGTTCTCTCAATAACTGGTGCATTAAACAACTCGAAACAGTGCCATAAATTACATTATTATTATTAGATGTGTCGCAATGTCTCACAGAAAAAAAAGTATGCATGTTGCGTACAGGATTAGGGCTGCCAGACCAACTTTACCACCTGACCAAAGTTGACAACAATGATGACAACTGAGCAAACATCTGTTGATGAAGAGATGTTGAACATTTGTGGTACATATACTACACTACTTGGTGGCAATCTACAACAAGCTACATCATCAACCAACCCTGGCTCTCAAAAATCTATAAAAAACAAAACTGCCTTCTTAATTACGTTTCGAGGGAAATGTATTTTCCAGCGACTGGCGCACGTTGTTAAACGGTCGCTGTTAAACACGTGGCTAATGTTGTAAATTAAAACAAAACCACTTGCTTAGGTTTAGAAAAAGATTATGTTTGGGTTGAAATAAGTATATTTGTTACATCATTTAAGCTAGGTATGTAAGTTAAGTACAGCAGTCTCCTGGGTGACATTCCCACCTCCTCCATACCGGCCTTTTGCTGGCTTTGATTACAAAGGTATTTGTGATTTGTCAAAGACAATGAGTTCCCTTGAAACGTAATTTAGAATGCAGAAAGGAATAGTAAAGGCATGTCAAATAATACACAAGCAAACAATTGTTTTTCCTTCTTAAAAAATGTGTCATCCTTGTCTAGGTATACAGGACGTGGTAATACTATTGAACAAGGTTATGTTTGAAGCCTGGCTTTCAGTAATTAGTGCTGTTGTGATTTGGAATGAGGTTTTCTCAACCCATATGTTCTGGTTTTACTTTATCTCTATCCTGGGTATTCAGTTCCCTAAACAAATAGTTTTGGAAATGCAGACAAATTCAACTAGGTGGATGCCCCCTCTCTCTTAACTGCATCGTACTCAGTGTAGTATCTGCCTTCCTGCAGCTTTGACAACTACTCTGCCAATGTGATGGTGGATGGGAAACCAGTCAATCTGGGCCTTTGGGATACAGCAGGACAGGAGGACTACGATAGGCTCAGACCACTGTCTTACCCACAGACGGTATTCAAACCACACACACACACACACACACACACACACACACACACACACACACACACACACACACACACACACACACACACATTTCGCTCTCAACTAGCCATCTCTCTGGTTCTCTCCCAGGATGTGTTCTTGATATGCTTCTCCCTGGTCAGTCCGGCCTCCTTTGAGAACGTCCGAGCTAAGGTCAGTACCCTGACTGACCATCCGCCCCCCCTCCCTTTGTCCCCCGTCAATGCCGAGTCTGACCACAAGGAGGCACATCTATGGCTCCACCTGGCTTATCACACTGCTGCCCTTACCTGTTCAGACCTTGGCTTAGAACAGTCTGGACTCGGACTGATTCCCCCAGGGGGTGTAGTACGGAGACATGTTGTAAGGCGAGGTCTGAACGAGTTCAAACCCTCTACAGAGGGAGCGTGACGGCCGGCTGTGGTTTGGTCTGCTGAGCATCATGAGACGCTCTCATATGAAATCACACTTTCCCGAAGGTCCAACCTCCCTCTGCAGAGTGTGTATGCGTTATTGTCTGACAGGATTTTATCATCATGTGATGTAAAAAGAGGCTGTTTTGCCTGAGGATGTTTCATGCTTCTATCAGACAGATCTATTAAAAACAACTTATTCTAGCTCCACCACTCACACAGTCTGTTGGATGTCACGGTGGAAAGGCGTTCGTTGCTCTTCTTCAGTATCTGCTAACTGTTGTCTTTCTCCTCTCTCACTGGCTTTGTCCTTTGTATATGCGAATGTACACGTGTGTGTTTGTGTGTGCGGTGCACTAGTGGTACCCTGAGGTGAGACACCACTGCCCCAACACACCCATCATCCTGGTAGGCACCAAGCTGGATCTGCGAGATGACAAGGACACCATTGAGAGGCTGCGGGACAAGAAGCTTTCCCCCATCACCTACCCGCAGGGCCTGGCCATGGCAAGAGAGATTGGTGAGGCTGTGTGTGCCACATGCACAACTGGATATGTTTGTATAAAGATTTAAAGCTGTAGTGCATAATTGCTGTCGCCCCCATGAGGAATTTGAGGTAACTAGTACAAAACGTCCCGATTGCTTGGCCTCCTGTATTGCTGCTTGCAGCTTTCTCCAGAACCATTGTACTCCGAAACAACTTACAAAAGGACCCCAAAGCACTTAATATGCGACTGTAGGCCTATACTACTGACTTACTGTGTACTTACTACTGCATATACCTGACATAGAACATTGCAGATTCAGATTCTACTCACAAAATACCACAATTAAAACATGATGCATTCAAATACCCAGCATTATATCAGAGTTGAAATCTCCACCTTGAAGTAGCCCACATTGTCCTGATAATGCGCCTCCTTTTTTACTTCTACTAAACATTTGAAAGCAGTACTTGTACTTGACCTTACGGCATAATTAAGGCGCTTGGGAATGTGTGTTTTTTTGTAATTAGTTTTTTTTAAGATTATTTTTTGGGGCTTTTCCCTTTATTTGAAAGTGACAGTGGACAGACAGGAAAGGTGGGAGAGAGATGGGGGATGACACGCAGCAAAGGGCCGCAGGTTGGACTCGAACCCACGCCGCTGCAGAGGACTCAGCCTACACGGGGCGCACACTCTTACTGGGTGAGCTAGAGGTCGCCCAGTAATTTGTTTTTTATAAAACTCAACCTGTAACACGTGTTGCAGATTCAGTCGTTCACGAGTTTGCTGCGGCTCATGTAAACATTCAGCTTGTCCGCTTTTTCCGTGTAGCAGTCCCACATTGTGGTAGTGTTAGGTGATGGGGCCCGGACGTGGACTCATCGCCGCAATATCGCCGGACTCCACCATTTTGTAAACATATCCATACTGAGAAATCCAGAGAGAGTTGTGTGGAGCTGGTAGTCTTAGCTTTGCATCAACTCATTTGGCAATGGCTTGAATGTAACGGACGTTCATTAATATAAAATAGCACACAATAGCTTGAATCATTTATAGGAAGAAGACATACTTTATTAATCCCACGGGAAGGTAAAATATAAATTTTTCAGTCTGTTGTTACACACATTACACACAGGCCCGAAATACACACACGTGCCCAGGAGCTATACATGTTTCCAAGCCAAGTCCCTATGGACTGCGCTACTGCTTTCGTTACCATTTATTTAGCTACAAATAAGTATCACAAATCAGGTCAAACAGGGTGAGTCAGGAACATGGTCAGAAATGTGCTGCATTACAGCAGCTACAGTTCTTATTGAGGCATGACTGATGAGCTGAAGAGGCTTCAAATCAAAGACTCAAAGAAATGGATACACATTTTTGAAAACGAAGTGCCAGAGTCAGGACGTGGTTAGCATAGCTTAGCATAAAGACTGCATGCAAGGGGAAGCAGCTAGCCTGATTCTGTCTAAAGCGGGGGTGTAGTGCTGCGGGAGGGCGACGCTCCGGTACTTTCTTTAGAATATTGGCAGTTTACATACACCAATACAAATTCATATACATTTCTATAAAGGGCTTGTGGGTCCAATAATCACCAAAGTGTATATCACGCACGAGTACGATGCACTGAGTGTGCTCTGTGTGGATGAAGCATTAAGTTGTTAAATGTGACTCATTTAGCGGCTGGCTCTCTGCCTCGTAATGGTATCTCGTAATGTTGCTCGTTTGTCTGTTACTGCTAAACCTCAGTACCACTAACTGACGGAAGTCAGCTTATTCGAAAATGTATATGTTGCCATGGCAACTGTACACATTAAAAACCCATAAAACCGGCTGCAGCTCTGACCATACTGCTATGTTGATTTGAATAGGAATGGCCTTTTTATCCGTTTTATTGCTCATCTAGGCTATGGAACAGTGGTTACATAACCTTAGAAACGCGTGTGAATGCGCTCCGGCACTAAAACAAATAGCTCTACACCCCTGGTCTAAAGGTAAAAACAATACACCTACCAATACCTCTAAAGCAATCACACGTTATATCTCTGTGATTTTATCTGTACACACACACACACATAGATCTTAAATTCACAGATGTGGTTTTAGTGGGAATTATGTGCTGGAAATGTTTCTGGAACATACCATGTGAATGTAGCACAAACGCCCTATCTCGCAATGTTAACGGAAGTGAAACAAATTTTTTTGATAAATTTGATACTATAAATAAAAAATAAATTGAAATAATTTGTGCCCCGTGATTCAGATCCGCTCCAAAACGTAATGGGGTGCATCCTTGGCCCATGCTACACCCTTTCACCAAGTTTCATGAATTAGGGCCAGTAGTTTTTCCATAATCCTGCTGACAGACAAACAAACAGACAGACAAACCAAACCGCAAACATAACCTTCTTGGCGGAGATAAAAATAACACAGCATTCTGCTAACCTTTCAGCCAGCCAAAGGGCACACTTAAAGGCAGGTGAACAGCCTGTTGAAATAGTCCTCTGGCTACATCACGTAGCTCCCTGGTCTTTCTCCAAACAACTCTGTGCCTTTTGTGTGTCTTTGTACTCTCAATGCAACAAATCGTAGTCATGGGGATAAAGGTGCACATTTTCGGTCTCTTCTTGAATTCATTCATGGTGTTGCACCATTTAAACATCAGGTCAATCGCTGCGTAAAGTACATGTGATTGCCAGATTTGGAGAGTTACTGTTGGTCACATCCCCCCAATTCTGATGTCAAAAAGGTGTGGGGGGTGGAGGTTTCTGACGCTGTTAAAGGATCCAACAAACACTTCACTTGAAGCATACTGAGGCCCTGAGGCTCTTTTTAACTGTCTCCATTTGAGCCTTGCTATACTTGAGCACCAAAAACCAAAAAGTTGTTTTCCCATCATCCCCTCTTCCTTCCTCAGGGGCTGTGAAGTACCTGGAGTGCTCTGCACTGACCCAGCGAGGACTGAAGACGGTATTCGACGAGGCCATCCGAGCCGTGCTCTGCCCTCCGCCCGTCAAGAAGAGGGGGAAGAGGTGCACCATGTTCTGAGGAGGAAACATTGCTAAAACACTACACTACATCACCATGAACAACAACCACTACTTCTCTGAGAGGATTTGAGAGAAAACTAGCAAGAGTGAGTGTACACTGCTGAGATTGCTTTCTTTATATTGATGTTTTTTCAAAGCGGTCTATTGGTCTCGTTACCAATATTTAATCAAATTTTTTTACCATTACTGAATAGGCTCATAGGTTCTCTGTGAAAGACATTGACTGTCCACCTACTTTGTACTCAGAACCACATCAAAGTTGCCACGAGGGCTGACAAAGGTTTCTATTACTCGTCTTCATACTGCAACATCTCTTCTTTTTCAGCCATGCTTGCTTGAATTAATGCAGTGTTGACTAGATAGAAAGTAAAACTAGGAATACGCCTTCAGGTCTGAAGTTAACCTCAGCTCCTGATCTAAGATCAGCATGTGGAGACCAAATGCATATTACTGGCATGCACACAGAAATCGGTTGCTACTGACAGTAAACACAGAGTACTACTGCCTGCATTCACTACATTTCACAAATACAGCACGGTCTTAAATGGAAATAATGTGGGTTTTCTACAAGAAATGAGAACTCTGGATGAGGAAATTCTGGTTGTATTACAACCTGGGTCTTCGTTTTGTAGTTTTAGCCTTCATTCCAATCAGTAACAATGTTGCACTCACCCATTGCTTACATTTAGGAAGACAATGTCCGATGAGTCAAGAAACACAAGAAAGGGCTTTAAAGCAACTCCAGTAGTTGTACTTAATCTTGAAGCCCTGTCTTGTAGAGCGGCCCTGTTTAAAACTGGGGCCAGGTAGTGTTTTAGTTTAGAAAAGCTGTAACAGAGTCAAAGGAACGGGGGTTAATGGGGGCCCAGTGGCCTTTTTGTTGCCTTTAACCTTAGAGGTTAAGATGGCTATGGCCATCGCTGCTCGTTTTCCTTGCCCTTTCGGACATCTCAGCAGTTATTTTAACGTGTGCATACTGACAGGAATGATCGACAAAACTATGAACATGTTCCACTAAAAGGATTATATGGAAGAGACCTAGCATAACATTGAAATAGCAGTCAAAAGTAAGAGTGTTGACTTTTAACTCCAGTGTCTCTGAGCTCATCACGTTTTTTGGCTTTTCTCATTCAGTCAAAAATAATTCAGTTATCAGGTCCACTTACTTGGTTTTACTGGAGCTTTCAGCCACACCTGCTGCCTGATCAGCAGAAGAGTTTGCTCAATTCAAGTCTATGAGGTGTGGCTGCTATTTAAACTCAAGACTTAGCTTAATTTGTGAATACTAGTTCTGTGGGTCATTCACTGGGTCTTCTTCGCTAATGAAGCCCATGAGATGTGGTTGAAGGCTCTGGGGGGAAAAACGACTAAGTGAACCTTGAGTTAAGATAATTTTGTCAAATGACCTGAAGTTTAATGGTGAAAAAAAAGAGAGAAAAAGATCTGTTTCTTGAACACAGTTGTGTTCTTACTTTGGACGAGCATCTGATCTTAGTCGAGTGTCTTTGGGTAACTTCATCTAACTGTGAACATGTGACAGACAAGCATGCCAAACATGGGGGCTGTACAACCTTGCTGCCTGAGTTCTGCCTCTGGGGGTGGAGTAGCTTGCATGGGTCTTAAAATATTCTGTCTTAATTTATCCCATTGTTTAGATCTCGTCTCTGTTCCGTGTGTGTGTGTGTGTGTGTGTGTGTGTGTGTGTGTGTGTGTGCGCGCGAGTGAGCGAGTGCGTCATGGGTGTGTATATGAACACTGGTGTTTGTGTGTGTGGACGAGCATGTGTCGGTATCAGTGAGACAGCTTTGTTTCACAGTTTGGGGTAGTGCATAAAAGACAGTATTGTTTTAAGCCAAGTTTTTAAGTGTCCCGTTTTTGGTACTATTTCATATTGTATTGTAGTAATACACAAGACTTTTCAACAATCTGTGGACATAAAGAAAGAAAAAAAGGATATTGATGACATATAGTGATGTACAGAATAATCCTTAGAAAAAGGAATGCGTTATGAATATCTATCTACATGTACCGGAATATTTAGCTCTTAAAACTAAAACAATTCAAACTAAAGGGATTATAGTCGCTTGTGTTGAAGTTAGAAATGTTGCTAACAGTGTACAATAAAGGGGCCAATCTTTGTGGGGTTTGTCATTGTGGCAAACAGTGCAGATTGCACCTTTATGAAATGCATTTCTGTATGGTTCCAGGTCTGCAGTGTGTCTGTCTCCCTCGTGTGGTGAGACGCAGCACTGCAGGCCACCCTGTCACGCTGTCTTTGGTTGGCATAGCAAACTGTGTGGTTGAATCATGTTGTGTGGTCCTGCCTAGCTAAGGTGTTGAAATGTAGATGAGAAAAAAACGCAGCAAAACCATTCTAATCTACTATTGCATGGAAGTTCTCTGGTTATTTGACACACCGTAATTTTTAGGAGAGGTTGTATGAAATGCATTGGCCATGTACGTATGTAATGTAAGATGACTTGTATACTTGTTCCAACGGTTTGTCTTATTTTTTATTACTTCACGTCTGTGTGGTGAAATATTTCAATTTTTTGTATACTAAATACAAATGTATATGTAAGGTACTCCGCATTCTGTCATGATTTGTTCTTCACTCTGACTTTTCTTTCCCCTTACAACCCATGATAACATGTAAGAACATGAAAGAAACTGAAGTAAAGTAAGCAGACTTATTGCCCAGTAATTTAAATCAAATTCTGGGCAAATACGATACAATAAATGAAAAAATTATAGGTAAAATACAAATTATGCAAATGATCAAACAAGCACACTCTGGTAAATGTTAAATAGCTTATTATCAGGAAGTCTTTATTGTTTTTTAGTATTTGGCAGTGCTTATGCTATAGTATTGTTTTAATTAATCTGTTTAAACTGGTCGATTATGGCTTAATTTAAAAATGGTTTTGTTCAATATATACACAGAGCTGACGCAATTAGTTGATCAAGAAAGAAACAGAAAATTAATTGATACCTATTTTGATAATTACTCCAAGTAATTTTTCAAGCAAAATGACCAAACATTCTCTGGGTTCATCTTGTCCAACGTGAGGCTTTGCTGCTTTCCTTCTGCTTCTGTGATAATAACCTGAGACTAAAGAACAATGTCACAGACTTTACCCTATCAATTCATAGAACTTGATTAATCGAAGTCCTGAATATCCATATCTCTGCGTGCAAGGTTAACCTGAGATTGATTTTGGGCACTACTTTTTTAATCCACCAAAAAGTTAATCATGAACATTTTTACAATTGTTGGCTGGGATCAGCTCCAGGCCCCCACGACCCTCTAATAAGTTAAGTCTCTCCTACCCTGCTGTCGTGTGAACCCTTTCACTTGTGACATCTTTGGGGGGTACTAATAAGTTAAATAAGATAAACATTCAATAAACAATAAGTAATATTAACCAACATAGACATGTCTGAAAAGGAGTACGAAGAAGTATACAATTATTTAATCCGACCCCTTTTCCATAACTCAGTAAATTATTATTATTTCATTTAACACATATTTATATCTTATTCACAATTATCTTATAATATATAGCCTATATATATATTTATACATACATACACACATATATACATAGATATACACACACACACACACACACACACACACACACACATAATCATACACACGTCAATGAACACATATATTGCAGCTGTTAAAGTGAAAATCATTGCTCTGTACCTTTTTTTAAACTGGATTATGTTTGGACATTGTTTTAGTTCTGTGCACAAACCTTTCCACAATTTCACACCACTGATTGTAATGCATTATAGTCGTGCGAACAGCTCAAACCTTTAATTTTAACTTATTCCTTAAATTATAACCCCCCCTCTCTATCAAAAAAAACTTCTGAATATTACCTGTTAGTAGTCTGTTTTTAGCTTTATACATGATTTGTGCAACTTGAAATTCAACTAGATCAATGAACTTTAAAGCTCTGGAATGTAAAAACAGTAAGTTGGTGTGATCATAATATCCTGCTTTATGAACTCTTCTTATGGCTCTTTTTTGTAGTGTGATTAGTGGTTGCAGTGTGCTTTTATAGGTGTTCCCCCAGCCCTCATATATTCACAGTCAGAGGAAAAACTCCAGTAAATTCCTATTTTATTCATGACCATAATGACTACTTTTGCTTTCATAGTATTAGCAGTTAAATACCATGTTTTGCAATAATAATACAGAATCCTGCTGGTGCCTCTGCCATTATGATTGTATCCTCTGTGTAATGCAGTATGTTAAATAAACCCCTACATCATCAGATCTCAGACTTGTTTCTAACCACCTCATGTTAAAGGTGCTGTAGGTAGGATTATGAAGATCCAGGACTTAGCCAAAAAATTTAACATTAACAACTTCTCGGTCCCTCCCCCCTTTCTGCTAAAGCCCTAAACGGTCTCCTAAGCCCCTCCCCACACAAGAGAGAATGAATGCGTGCGCATGAGCAGTGATTGACACAGAGTCAGACACCCCCCCCTGGCCCTGATTGGTGCATCTGAACAGGGAGCGGTGGATGTTTGCAAATCCCACTCCAGACTGGAGGTGGTGCCAGATTTTTAAATGACCTGCTTTGTGTAGTTCTACTGAAACATAGGGTCAGTTTCAGCAAATATGACAGAAAGTTAGTTTTATAAGTTTTACCTACTGCACCTTTAAGCCCTCTGTAGATACCAGTAACATTTACATAAATAGCAACGAAACATGCTCCAATATAAATAAACACAAAGAAAGAAAAGTTAGAGGTTGGTTGTGCAGTGGCTGAGTTTAATTACTGAATAGCTTTGGCCTCTATTTGTATAATGCAGTGAGATGATAAGATAGGAAGTATTTCTTCTTTTCCCCCATCAGATGGGGGTCTTTGGTGTTGGTCAGCAGGCCAGGAAGCCTCCGTCCACCGGCAGAGTGACTCCATTAGTCATGTTGCTCTTATCACTCAGCAGGAACAGGATACTGTTCACCACGTCCTCCACCTCTGCACACAGACACACAGGGAGCTTAGGGAACACACCTATGTAGCACAAGCGTGTGTATACACTAGGGGTGCACGATATATCGACTCAATATCGTTTTTTGCAATATCACATTGTGCAATATCAATATGGAAAATGTCCCAAAGAGCATGCGATATTCCGTTTATTTCGCGGAGAGATGCACCGGTGGCTGTGCGTTGTGATCAATTTAGAGCCTGCATATTTCATTGGTCAGTTGCCCTGTCACACGTGCACACTTCGACAGCGTGAGTGAAGAGGGAAATAGAGAAAGCAAAAGAAGCGAGAAGCGAAAGGACAAAAAAGATAGTGTGAACTGCGAAGCAAGTGTGTGGAGCGAAAGGAAAGAAGAGAGAGAAAAGTAAGAACATGAGTGTAGCTCAGGGAGACAACCAAACTATGGAGATTGAAGAGAAAATGTTAGTAGCCAAAAAGTAATGCTTCCTTGCCAGCGTAGAAGTACTTTGGCTTTAAGCCAACAGATGTGGCCCAAGCTAATGCACTGTCGAAACATGCGGTATGGTTGTTTTGATGTTCTGTAAATCTATTTTGATGCGTTTTCCCATTACTTTTGTGTTTTTATATACAGTATGTTTAGGAATATCGAAATGAATATCGACATCGCAATATTCATGGTCATTACACATTTTGTCAATCTCGTGCAACCCTAGTATACACTGCATAATTGCAGCACTGGAGGCATTTTGTCTATAGCCATTCTGACAATAAGATAAGATAAAAATAAGATGAACTCGTTGGCTGCACCTCCAGATGCTGACTGTCGATGAAAACCATGAACAGAACTGATGAATCAGTCTTGGTGGAGTCCAACACTGACCCAGATACACAGAGACTGTGAACACAGGGAGGACAGAATAAACCCTATCCAGTCCACAAAACACATATAGACTGAATGGCCAGGCAAGGGTGAATCCACATTCCTGAATCCACATTCCTGAATCTGAATCAACCATCAGCCTCCTTTTCAATACCCTGGTATGCATAGGAGGGGGATGGGATAGGCTTCCCAGCCCTATCCCATGCCATGGCACCAGCACACAAAAACTATTCCTTACCCATCTTCCACTTAAGGTATAACGATTTGCTGCACTGGCTGTGGTGGTATGACTATGGGCATCATAAAATGGTTGTAACTGTACAGGCAGGAGCTGGGAGCAGCTCCATGTTAAATCCTGAACACTATATTTTGAGATTTATATCCATCTGCTCAACTCACTCTGAGAAAGAAAGCAAATGGCTGTTTTTCCCCCAAAAATGTTGAACTATGCTTAAGATATGCAGTAACCAGATGGACTGGTGATCTTTCACTCAATGCATGCTGGGATAGACTCCAGCTGGTATAGATAATGGATGGGGATAGGTACCATGTATTTATTTTTCAAGCTGTACAGAAAGGCCATTGTATCAACAGTAATCTATATCCACGACATTTCATTTACGGGATCACTTTCCGTTTTCTAAACTCCAGCTCTATTCGGGAAACATCCTCTCAGCTAGAACCGGCAATCAAATCACATTTATTGTCCGACATTTTTGTCACTTTTTTCAATGTTCTTTTATCAATTATTTTCTTCAAATGCTATAAAATTGTATAAAACACCCAAACTAAATGAAAGTAGTGAACTGATCATTTATTTTACTGGTGAAGAGTAATGGTTGTATGGAACCCTCCACGTTATTTCTTTTTGACAATTTGGTTGAAAAAATGGGTCAAATGGGACCAAGGACAACAAGAGGGTTAACATTCTCATCACACACACGGCAGCCATTTAAATGTGTCAACATGATGTACTGTATATATGCAGCCTGTAGTGTCTGACCTGCGAAGCGGCCTAGAGGGATGCGGGACGTCATGGTCTTGGCTTTTTCGGGGTCACTCCAGCCCAGGTGACCCATCTCAGTCATCACCACTGTGGGGTTCACACTGTTCACACGGATCTGATCAGAACACAACACTGGATCGTCATTCAAGAACACATCTAAACATGTTTTGTTTTTTTTGTGGTCACAATTTTAATGTCAAAAAAGCACTGTACAGTTTAGCAAATATTAATGAAGTAATTGATTAACACAGACAGACAATATGAAACTCATCATCTAGAGGGAAAATGTTGTCCCCAAGAGGCTCTGTATACATAACAACATACATGTAATTCTATATGTACTATAATATGCATACTAAAATAAAAATAAAATGAAAAAAATGAGTAGAACATTTAAAAGAGATGTGCAGTACAAATGTGAATGCAGCTGCAACACATGAATGAATGAAAGTGCAGGGTAGCAATGACGTTATAAGCATTGGAAAAAGATGACCAGAAAGGTGCATTTGCATGAGAACCCTTGGATCCCTGATAAAAAAAAAAAAAAAAAAAAAAAAAGTAGTAGAGATTTAGTGACAAAATAACTCATTACAAACAAACATTACAGTAAAATAAATACATAATAATAAAGATTTATTGGTGGTAGCCTGATGTGCTGATTTAAAAAGAGACAATGTTGTGCACATCCATGTAGTTGCTGGTGCAGGACAAAAAAAGAAATGGTCAAAATAAGGTAAAGTCAACAGTTAATTGCACCAAAAAAAAGTTTAATAATGCAGAATCAGGCACACAACGTTCCTTCACCAGCAACTACATGGATGTGCACAACATTATCTCTTTTTAAACCAGTTCACTTCACAAGCCTGCTGTGGTCAACCATATGACCTGAATATAAAGCTGACATTAAGCATACACTGAAATACATCGTAAATACAAGTAAGTAAAAGTAGGTACCTCAAAATTGTACTTAAGTACAGCACGTGAGTACATTTACTTAGTTACTAAAGTTACTTATAGTTATTAGACAGCACAGACAAATTAAAAATGATTTAATCGTGCTCATTTAATATTCTTCATTAATACTGTTCACTGTTCAGTCATTATAAAAGAGAGACTTTTGATGAGCGGCAGCTGCTGTGGCTACGAGTATTTACAATTTTGGGATTATGCTACATGCTAAACTATTTTAGCTGTAGAGAAGGGACCTCCACATGACCCTGTATAAATCAATCTAAAATAAAAACCATAGCTAGAGCATTGATTCTTTTTGCAGCAAAAAGCTGATGCTTCTGTCTTTTGAGTCATTATTTTGTACGCTCGTGATGATGCTATCATGTTACGTGACATCCAGTGGAAAACCTTGTAAAACCATTCTATTGCAGATGAAACTATCAAAACGCCTTTAAAAATAAGCATATCTCAAACAAAAAAGTTTAGAGTTCAAATAACTTATGGATTCTTAAGAACTATTTTGGTTATGTTTCGATGTTTAGAAATCTTTTGGATCAAAATGGTTTCTGGGTTTATTTAGTAAAATTTGATGAAAACATGTTTGATTTTCCTTTTACTTTATGACACAATTTCTTTTCAAAATGTCATACTTTTACTAATTATATCGGTTTATTGACTTACATAACCTTTTAGCTTAGATTGTACTGATTTTAGGGATATGAAGCATTTTAAGATACTCCAAGAATTGACATCACAATGAACAAAAATACCAATGTAGGCACTGGCAGACCATTTCTATTGCAGAGTAAACAACTAAACCAATTTAACATCAGCACAAGTGTGTGTGGGTTGGGGGGGTCATAGTTAGAGGACCGACTGCAATATTACCTAACTTTACCTAACATTGGCCACAATAAGCTACCAATCATACCCGACCAAGTGAGTGATGCGACACAGCAACAGTAAGTCTTGCTTTAAGTATTAGAGATAGCAGGAATCATAGTAAGTGAGGAAAGGATGAGCTGCTGACTGTACTGATCCCTTATATATAATATATATATATTTAAGAGATGCATAAAAAAATTTGTATGATGTGATAATATTATTTAGAAATGTTCCGATACCGATACCAGTAACGGAAAAGCCTCCCATACTGCCTAAAATGCTGGTATCGGTATCGGCAAGTGCTGGAGTTTATGCACCGATCCCATACCATGTAATTTAGCCCCGAAGAAAATCTACTTTAACGTAGTTTATTTATATTCTTTGTCCGTTATGACTGACTGGATTGTTAAACTGGATAATAAAAGAAAGTTCTGTGGAGTTCATTGTTTGTGTTTCTTCATGTTTCACGAAGGGTTTAACCTGAGCCAGACCATACAACAATGATAGAAATTATATCACATCCATACAGGGATAGTAGTAGATAGATGTTAAAACATAATAAAATATACGTATTTTTTTTAACACGCTGGTATTGGATCGGTACTCGGTATCGGCCGATAGCAAGCTCAGGTTTGGGAATCTGTATCGGAACATCACATACATACAGTGCTTATCAGGGTTTTTTTAACTGCATTACGTACAGCCAGTGGTTAAAGTGGGCCGGAACGATCCCTTCGATTAACAAGTTAATTAATCTAACAGGCAGTTTCATACATCAGTTAATATTCTTTTAAACTCCAAATATCCATTCCAGTGTGTTCCCTATTCACTCTCGGCAGCGCACCCCCGTGAGTCTATGAACGTGTGAAAGTGTCCGTGGTTAGTTCACGTCTGTAATAATAGCAGGACAGTCACATACTAAACTGGTGAAGTCAGTTGAAGGGGTGAAGATCACGTTGTTGGTAGCCTAGCAAACAGACTCAGTAGTCTTCAGCTGAGCTAGACACAGAATATTGGTTATCTATTGGGGGCGCGGTCACGGAAGGCTTGTATCATGTGGACGTGCCGACAGTTTTGTTGCCATTACTTATAATTCCTCATGGAGGAGACAGAAACTACGCACTATAGCGTTAAGTTTGAGCCAAAATATAGTCCAAATTATTAAAAAGGTATTTGCCATGCTGTGTAAGTGTAAAAGTACCTGGTGGGGTCCCAGCTCGAGAGCCATCACTTTAGTCAGCATGTCCAGGGCTGCTTTAGTGGCACCTGAACAATGACAGGGACACAAAGAGCACAGGAACTTTACTGTCACCAGGGCTACAGCAGGGAAATACACACATCTAAGAACTGAAATCCTTTTTATTCTCCAAGGAAAGGCTGCAGGTGAATGTTGGCCCACGGCGGTTCCTCTGTTACTCACAGTAGACAGTGTGGTCTCTGAGGGCACACTGTGAGGCCTGGCTGGACACGTTGACGATGGAGCCTCCAGATCGCCTGGCCTTCATACCACGAGCCACTATCTGACCACAGAGACAGAGCTCGGTTGGATTCGAGAGAAGCAGTTAGAGGAGGCAGACATTTAAATTAAACCAGATCCAGCAGGATACTCAACAGTTTCTTTCCACAGAAAGTTAGGATTGTAAATAGATTGTGCCCCCTGCCAATACCCCCTGACTGACTGACTTTGTTGAGCACCATAACACTTTCAACACACTGCCCTGCTAACTACATACAACAGCACTTTAACAAACTGTAATGTCGACTGTTTTTAAAGGTTTTTGATCTGGTTTTATATATTTTAGTCGATGTATTCTTATGTACGTCTGTATGATCGTCTTTTCCTGTTGCATTGCAATTGGCTGGTGGAGAACAGTTGTTTCAATGTCTTTATGTATGTAAGTACACAAGAAAAGGCAAATAAATTAATCTAATCTCATCTAATCTAATTTTAAAGTGTGATTTAACCGATACGCTGCTTGTCTATTACAGGAAATATTTTTTTTAACAAGGGAATTAAAGGAGCTCTAAGCGATGTTGGGTGATGTTCTTGTTGACGTTCAAAGTACTGTCAAACTGTCGCCCATCCCTCCTCCTCATCCCGTCCCCTCCCCCTCCCTTCCACGCACTAACCCCCCAACCCCCACCTCCAAATCCTTCTTGTCAGTTGTTGGCTGGAAGACTGTTTAAGTTTGGTGGTGCAAGTTGGCCACTTTGTTTTTGTTGCCATTTGTGTAGCCTGGGCTGTCTACAGAGACTGCATTTTTTACAGTGTGTTCAGGGGACAGGCAGCTAGCAGATAGTGAGGAGATGTTTTTTACAGTGTGTTCAGGGGACAGGCAGCTAGCAGATAGTGAGGAGATGTTTCCTGTGTGTGACAAAAAATGTTGTAGCCTAAAAAACGCGTCACATTGCTTAAAGCACCTTTAAGTCCTGTTGTACATACTGTACACCTGACCCCGATTTTCCACTGGGCACGTTTGTGCTGTGTTCTGGTTTTGTTCCGCCCTCCGCCTCGCGCCATACCACACCGGGAGCGTCTGGAGCGTCTTGCTGCCCGACTCACAGATTACATTGTCTCTTCTTTGTACTTTATAGAACAATCAGGTGTTTATTAAACTGGTATCTACCTTCCAGTCCAAGCTCTCCTGCAGTTAAACTCCATGTATACATATACGTCATTGGGGGGTAAACTGACTGGATACTCTCGCTGTTTCCCTTCCTGCCCGGCTGTCAGAACACCCTGCAGCTCACGAGAAAATAGATCTGACGCTTCACGCACTCATTCGGAATGCAGCACAGACGCACCCGGTGGAAAATAGGGGTGAGGTTACCATTCATGTTTAGATCAGCAAAATATCTATTACAACCAAAGAAAAAAAAAAAAAGAAAAGAACAAAATGGAGCCAAGAATGCAGGACATGCAATTGTAGTGATGTGGATTTGAGCCGTTACCTGGGAAACATGCAGCACAGCTTTCACGTTCACATTAAATGACCTGGGGATGAAAGACATCTTAGAACATATACCGTAATAAACATAACAGGTGGCCATATGATCAAATTCTTGATTGAATTTCTTTTTTTAGATTATTTTTGGGGGTCATTTTTGCCTTTAGTTCATAGGACAGCTGTAGACATGAAAGGCGGGAAAGAGAGGGGGGACGACATGCAGCAAAGGGCTGTAGGTTGGAATCCAACCTGCACCACTGCGGTAAGGACTGAGCCTTAAAGCTGTTTTATGCTTCTGCGTCAACTCCACGCCATTGTTCCTACGGCGTCGTTCCTACGGCGTCGTTCCTACGCCGTGGTGACCCTTTGGGAGTTCTGCGTCAGTGTTGCTTTGCATCACGGTGCATTTCACCGCCACAACGCCAGGGGGTGTCGCCTGTGTCTGTGTCGCCTGTGTCTGTGTCGCTCACCACCAAAACGGTAGAATTGTGAACCCCACAGACTGTCGTGCTAAAATATTAATCTCATTTGTTTGGCCTTTTCTTGCTTAGATTTTGTAAAAAGTATCATGAAATAGGCACAGTCAAATCCATTGACTTATAGTTACTGTAACCAGAAAATAAGTGGGAGGTTATCTGCGAGGTGTCTGCCAGCCAGTTTATGTTATGTTAGCAAGCTAACTTTAACACAACTGCCCACAAAGTCCTGCTTGCTGGCGAAGTGCTAATATCAAAATGTTACTGACATATAGACACGTTACTAACGGATAACCCCGTCATTGGAACCAATATATCTCTGAGTTTATTAGCAGAGCTGATGTCAGTGAACTAGCATGTTGCTACTCCCCACAGTAGGCTGCTGGAAACACCCACTATCAACACACAGGACCAGTTGACCAATCACAGTCCTGGCGGTCTGCGTCGCCTTGACGCAAAGTTAAAAATTTTTGGAGGTGCACGTCGAGCTACGGCGGAGGGCTCGGAGGGGGGTTGGTGGCGACGCAGAGGGGTCTGCGGGGGTACGCCGTTGATTCGACGCAGAAGCATGAAACAGCCTTTAGTAGCCCCATGTAGGCCTTTAGTAGCCTCCATGGGGCGCACACTCAACCAGAGGAGATACCAGGGCGCCCTGAAATTGTGGATTCTGACTCATATGTTCTACAGTGCGTTGTATTCTATGACTTTTTGCTGCTGGAAATCATTAAAGTATCCTGTTTTGTCTTACTGTTCAAACTGGTCGGGTGTAACATCCAGAAATGGCTGCAGATTGGCACAGGCAGCGTTATTCACCAGCAGATGGATGGGGCCGACGTCCTGCAGGGCGGCCTCCGTGGCCCCCCAGTCCGCCAGGTCCACACACACCGGGGTGATGGACGCACACTGAAGCAGACAACAGATGAAGGAGGAGACAGAGCTTTAATTGTTCTGAAAGCTCAGATATTTCAGATTGGTGCAAAAAAAAAAAAAAAAAAAGATAGATTCTGAAAACATTTTTCCATTAGCCCTCACACAGCCAGCTCTTTAATAATACAACAGTCTGGAGTTGTCAGATGACGTGAAGGTTTTAGCAGTCATAAACATGGGAATCTCTCCCATCTCTGATGAGTAAAACGCAACACGCACACCACTTGCTTTTTCTCCTTTGTGGTGCAGGGAAAGAAGTCCACCGAAGATCCATTTCCAAAGAAAAAAGAAAGAATAATCCTGCACACACTTTATTGCATTGGTTTATTTCACCGGTCGACGTTTTGGTCCCAAGGACCTTCGTCAAGATACGTAATAGTAGGGTGACATAGTGCATAGTGCTTAAATACAAATCATGATGAGGACAAGACATGATGATCCACAGCTGGTTTTGGAGGTGTGTCCATGACAGTGTTGTAATGTAACAAAGTACAAATATTATGTTATCCTCATTACTACAAAATAAAATCAGAAGAAATTTGTTAGACTGCAAAAAAAGTTTGGCGAATCATTGCTCCTAGATTGCCAAGTTAATGCACGCTCCATTCCAGTTGGTGACATAATGCCAAGTGCCAAAACCATAGGCCAAAACCAAAGAAGAAGAGGACGAAGCATAATAACTGATTGCACCACGGAAGCGCCTGCTGCAGGCTCTGTCGCCATGGTAACAGACGATGATCACCCAGACGACAGCGGTGAATGGGGTGCTAATAAAGATAAGATAGTAGTAGAACATAGTAATATCCCAGTTTGGGAATAATAATGTCCATCCATCCATCCATCTTTCTTTCTATCTATATCCATCCATCCATCTATTTGTCTATCTATAAATTGTTAACTCTTTAAATTTCTGTGAGTGATTTTTATGTATGTGAGATATATGTGTGTATGTGTGTTTGTTGTGTTATGGTTGTAGCTTCTCTTGGGATGAATAAAGCATCTATCTATCTATCTATCTATCTATCTATCTATCTATCTATCCCATTACACACAGTGTACAAATGTTTTGTAAACTGGAGTGAAAGATTGTTTGTCCCAAAATGTTTGGTCCTTTAACTTGGAGAGATTGTGCCTAGAAAGTTCTGGAGAAGACTTTGAATGTGATGGTTAAGAAGGAGTGGAAACCCTGAATATCATGCTTTACTATAAGGAAGCCATGATAAAGTTCAAAATCAAAGTTTTTACTTTTACTTCTAATTATTAAGTACATTAAATATCAGAAAATCACTTTTGATACTTAACTACAGTACATTTCAGATACTTTAACACTTTTACTTAAGTAATACTCTAAAAGGTGACTTTAACTTCTACCAAAGTCATTTTCTTATAAGATACTTGCACTTTTACTCAAGTATTGCTTTAGTACTAAGCAAGTAGTACTTTATACAAGACTGGTCCATGATCACACACAGAGAGAACCCCTAAAATTGAATTGCACACAGTGCTTAAACTACGTAAACAGCTATTTTGTATGGATTTGTCCTGTTTTGGTATTTATTGTTTATTCTTATTATAGTTTAATATGTTTGTTTGTATGTATGCACCCAATCACCAAGGCAACTTCAATGTAGTCCCACTACTGTGGCAATATCATCTTTCTGATTCTGATGCTGATTCTGAAAATACCAAACTAAATTGAAAAGGTCCTTGTGACTGAAACGACAAGTGTGTGCTGGAATGTTCTTTCTTTTTTCTTTGAAAATCTCCCCCCTCTCTACCATCCCTCACATAGAACTTTAAGTCAAAGTGCGCGGAGTACCTCTTGCACCAGACTGTCGAGGTCAGCCTGCGTGCGTGTGAGCGCTGTGACCTTCGCCCCGCAGCGTGCCAGAGCCAGGGCCGTGGCCCGGCCGATTCCTGAGACACAAAGCATCCATAAACACAAAGACTTATTACAGAGTGGAGCTGCTGCCGTGACACCAGAGCTGACACACACACACACACACACACACACACACACACACACACACACACACACACACACACACACACACACACACACACACACACACACACACACACACACACACACACACACACACACACACACACACACACACACACTCCACGCATGTCTCAGGCTTTCCACACTGCGCTCCATGAACAAAGCTTTTTTTTCTATTCCATTTTCTCACTGGGTTGCTGACGAGACTCTTTGAGGGTACGTACAAACTCATCACATGCCTCGATCAGTCTCCCAAAGTTCACACGCAATGTCATTACAGTTTTTAATTGATTTTTTAATTGACATTCATTTTGATCACCCCCAGCTTTCATCAATTCAATTCAATTTTATTTATAGTATCAAATCATAACAAGAGTTATCTCGAGACACTTTACAGATAGAGTAGGTCTAGACCACACTCTATAATTTACAAAGCCCCAACAATTCCAACAATTACAGTAATTCCCTCAAGAGCAAGCAGTGCGACAGTGGCGATCAGGTAATGTTTTAACGGTAACACTTTGATTTAAGTCCCAGTATTTAGCATTTAGAAGAAGTATAAACAAGGGCGTAACTTTGGGTTCAGCAATTCAAATTTTGAATGCCAAACACTTCATTTTCTTTACCCGGGTAGGATTTTTCCCGTGAAGTCACAGAATGATCTACGGCAGGTAGACAGATCTACAGAGCACACATTCTGATGGGTCACAGGTTTCATTGTAACACCAGAGAAGCCTGTGTTAGTGTATCCAGCCAGGTAAAAGGAAGCAGGAGATGTCTTTATGTAGGTCTAATTGTATTTTAATGTTATTTTAGAAGTTATCTGTTGTAGTTATGGCTGATACTGGGGCAGGACCATCACAGGAAAGAAGGAAATTAAACAAAGAAGAACTAAAAGCTAAAAGGGAAAGTGGAAGACGACGGGTGAAAACCTGATTCGAACAGGAGAAAATTACGGGATTGTAAATGATTCAAAATCATCCCCGAATTGGCCCTCAGGTATGTTATATGTCTATTTCCTATATAAATATAAGTTATTATTACGTTGGTTACCAGGTTTAGCTCACGATCCATCCAAAATAGGATAAGTTCCAGTATGCAACACTTGAAATGCAACGATGCATTCCATAATGTTGTCAGACACTTAGAATATTAATCTGAGCCTGTCAGTGGCAAAAACAGAACTTTTGAGAAGGTAAATACAAGCTGGACTATTGTCCTATTAACTTACATTGTAGCTTGTTTTGCCACTGCCGACTGCAGCGATCTCTCTTAATACTGGACTAATGTCAAAGATTGGTGTTCAGTCACTTAGACACAAAACATAGGAACATAGGGTCCAGGTCGAACCGTTTAAGGTTTTACACAAGGTGCAACTTAACAGGTCAAGATGTATTATCACAGAGCGGTAAGTTGATGCAGTAGACAAATCAAGTTTACATTAGTAGTCATTACTAAAAATATAGCAAACACATCTGATTTTTTTCATGAGTCATGTAGAAATATAACAAATATCAAACATTAGACTATACTTATCAAAACTAAAGAAATAACTTGGATAAAGAACAATGGATTCAATACATTAGTTCCAATAAAACAGAAAGGATAACAATATGTCTATGTAATTTCCAATGGACGATCTCACTCAGGAGACATTACAGATTATCAGTCTGTGTGCACAATCCCTCCCTCACTGCCCAGACCCCATCAGTCCCCCAAAACCATTCGGAACATATATGTTTTCCCATGAGCCTTTGCAAAAGTTGAATTACAACTAAAACTGGGTTTACAGTGTTCAGGTCCAGGGCTGTAGTTGAACGCTGAGGCCATCTTCTTGCTTATATTGATATTTCATTATGTTTCATGTACCCTATACTGTATATGTTCAAGTCTGTGTGTTCTATGTTTTTACCTACCTACACATTTCTTTTTGGGGAAAATAAAGTTAAAGATGAATCATGTAGGGGGATCAAATGAACAGAAAATATATTTAAACAGTTAAACTAATTATGGACACAGAAATACAGAAATAAATCAATGTAGGTGGACAAAAATGTAGAAATACATTTTAAGCATTTATTAATTTATTTATTCTTTTATGTATTATTTTATTTATTTCGGCATTTACTTATATCTGTATTTATCTATATATTCCTGTATTTATTTATTTGTTCCTCTATTTATTTAAACATTTATTTATTGAGACTTAAAGGGAAATTTCACTGCTGGAAAGCTGAATATATCTTTAAATTGGGTCACTTATGTAGTAGAAATGTGAGAAAAAAAATTGAAATTGGTGCCTTCTAGGCCGAGATAAGACAGAAAATGTGTTTTTGGCTCATATGGATGAAAGACACCAAATCCCAGAATGCACTTGCTTTGCTGCTCTATGAGGCCACTCCCAAGCCACGCCTGCCCTTTACAGACAGACAGTGAGACGATCAACTCAACAAGTGTGTTTTATTGTCATTTCAACCATATACACGAAAAAATGTTTCACCGTGGCTCAAGTGGTGTTACACATTTAAAACATGCTTTTTTTTTGGCCACAGCTGAAACATTATCCGGACTTCTTTCAGCGGATTGATTGATAGCTCCAGAGTGAACAGAACTGTGTCCATGGCAACGCTCTGCTATGCATGGCAACAGTGTGTTATCCTTAGCAGCGGTCTGTTGTCAAGAAATAACAGACATTCTACATTAGAATTCAACCAAGCCATGTAATAAAAGAAGGCTAACTCATGGCTACTAGCATTAGCTCTTGGTGGGCTGTGGTATAAACATCGAGTATAAACACAGCCGTACATTTGCGTGGGATGTAGCTAGAATTGTCGGCATTTTACAGTCACAAACTCCACCAGCAGTTAGCAGTTAGTTGGATACAAATCAGCCCATTTCTGCAACAGGCAGTCCGGGGTAACACAGCCCACCTCCACTAGTAGTCTTACCCAGTGACAGCAGGCTGGATTGTCCACAGCAATATTTCCACAACAACAAAAACACAGCACAGCCGTCTCTGAACTCACGTGGGGAGTTTGGTTGAAGTTGGATGTAGTCCAGTTTGTTTAATGAGTGGACACTTGCAAGCACGATTGGTGAACAGATGGCTGGCTAGCGTTAGCTTTCCACCGGCACACTCGTTCAACGCTCCCCACTGATGAGGTCTCTTTACGGGCCAGAGGCATCGAGCACCACCGCTGGTCTCCGTGCAGGCAAAGCTTGCGTGGTGTGTCGAGTATTGCGTCCGTAATAAAGTGTCCTGCATATTCTCCCATGTGTTCCAATGTATCCCGGTGGAACACGTGTGTGGTAGTTTGAATGCACATAATTGTTGTTCTAAAATTTCCAAGACTGTATGGCTGCAGCCTGGAGCGTCCCATATCATGCCGTCCCGTCTACTTTTCAAAATAAAAGCTTGCGTCCCAAAATTTCCGTCGGGATGAACAGTTTCTGCTCCTGCTGAGAAGCTAAGCGAGGATTCAAGATGGCTGACACTCGTTGTTTCCTCGGCAATCTCCGGAAAAAGCCGACAGTCCAACCCCCTTTGGGCTATGTGGAAGTGGCTCCTAATACAGGCTGTAGTTTTTTGCCTCTGGGCAAAAAAGCCTCACATGATGAAAAAAATCGTCATTTTGCGTCATCTGAGGTTTTTTCCAGACCCTCAATACAGAGATCTCCCCTCTCAGGGGGACATGAGGGAGGGAAGCATGGTCATTCAAAAATACTACCGGAGTTCTACTGATACAAAGCTTAATGCTAATCGGTGAAGTTTCCCTTTAAGACTTAAAGGGAAACTTCACCGAAACGTTTAAGTCCTGTTCCGTCCTCCATAGGCCGGGCTGAAGAGGATTGCCTGGTGGTGGCAGTGCACGCACTGTGTGTGTATTTGTGTTAAGTGTAGCCTTTACCTTTTCCAGCTCCGGTGACTAGAGCTCGTTTCCCTGCAAATGAAATCTCCATGGTCGGTCCAGTCCGCCGAGATCAGCTGCACGGTTCTATTCAACAAGACAGACATGTTAGAGACGGAAGAGAAGCCATCAGTCACCTAACGGATCGACCTAACGTTAACTGCGCCCCAACTTCCTGATCTTTCTCTTAAATCTGACACACGTTCCCTGCATCTACTTACTA
Organism: Perca flavescens; assembly: GCF_004354835.1. NCBI lineage: Eukaryota > Metazoa > Chordata > Actinopteri > Perciformes > Percidae > Perca > Perca flavescens. Next base: position 29,548,208 of record NC_041351.1, read on the forward strand.
ATCGTGCACAACTTGTGTTTTATGGTTACCAGCTGTGCGGCAGACAGAGCGCTCGGTCCGGGCTGAAGGAAGCGGGGTCTCGGTGTTGTCTCGGTGTTGTCTCGGGGCTCAAACATTAACACGAAAGTTAATGGTCCAACTCGTTTGTGTTCCAGGTCAGTCCTGTTCCTGTACAGTCCCCGTGAACTGGCAGAAACCCCCACGGACTAAATAAATATATTTTATAAAGGTCAGTTCACCCAAATGATAGGCTGTATGATCTCTCTCATATAACGTATAGTACGGAAGACGATTAGGGACATATGTGAAGAATTACAGTTCTGAGTTTAAAGTCAGAATGTTGAGTTTTGTTTATTTTTTCGGAGTTTGTTTTTAAAAGTAATTAGTTTAGTTTTTTAATTCTCAGAATTCTGACTTTAAACTTAAATACATGTTTCCCATGTGGCCCTAATCCTCTTCCATACTGCTGGTATCTACTTTTGGTTTATTTGTCCAGGTACAATACGACCAATACAACGCAATGGAGGTGAGTGGACTTAAATCACCACAATATTAATATTCAGTTATCATTGGGACTAATTCTTTAGTGAAAAGTATAATGATGCTTCATCAAGATTCATCTTCAATCATGTTTATTTATGTAGGCCTATTGATCATGATGGTTTCTAGTTTTACTCAAAAATATTCAGACTATCGACTGTACTGTGAAGTACAGTCTTGTCTTTAGACACATTTCACGTTTGACAACTTTGGATTTTTCTGTTGAATAAAAATAAGTTTGTGTTCAATGACCCAAACAAAACAGATGCATACATTAACTCTGCCATATGCTAGCAATTCAACAATAAATCAACAAGTCAAACAATTGACAATGCAGAAAGAGTTTATTGTTATTGGAACAACACAATAATACATCTGTGGTAAAGGCTTTACAAAAACACTCACTCACTCTTTCAGTCTCACCCACTGACCTGCAGTGGAACACATGCTCTGGATTTTGGATTCTAGTCTCGTGTGCAAAAAGGTAGACGAGTGTTTTACACAAATACTTTTCACAGGCAGGAATACTGTCGCTGGTTGGTGGGAGCGGAGTGGGTGGAGCCAAAGAACCAGTCAAATGGAGTACATGTCAGCAAAAAAAAGAGCAAACCTGAAGTCCAAAGAACGAACAGTGGACTTGATATTTGGAAAAAAAAAATCCTTTTCCAATTAACATGAGTATTTTATAATTTGGAGGGTCGGCCAAGAATACTTTAAAAACTACAGTATGGCTGTGGCTAGTAAGGCATTTCTGCACCCAATGTCTAGATAAGGCATCTTAACACAGGATGTCTTACTGTAGCTAGAAACATGACTAAACATCTACTCTGAGGCTGTACTTACGTACAGCGGTACTTGAGCTAAATGCATACATGCTCAAAATTACAATGCACACTATGCATAAACCAGACTAAGAATCTGGAGAGTGGCTAACACTAGGGCTACACAATATATTGTTTTTTTTAAATCGTCATTGTGATATCAAGTGGTGTAATAAACACATCGTGAAAGGTTGCGACATATCGGGAAAGAGACTCTGATTTATTGTTAGCTGAAAGAAAATATCAGTAGGAAACCGCACTTTAAAATATATGTCACTTTTCTTTCGTGGTGCCTTTTATATTCAACTCAATGTTCAATTTGTTCAATAAAATAATGTTGGTAATAATTGCCTTTCATTTGTTTTAAATTCAACAAGCAATTTATTGTATTTTAGCAGAATACTGAAAGCAGCAGAACGGAGTACATTTTGATATCCGTTTATTTATCGCAAGTAATATCGTTATGGCGATATTCTACAACATTATCCCATTCCACATACAGTATTTTCCTTATATTGTGCAGCCCTAGTGAACACACATGCCTGTCAACTTGAAGGTCATAAGTTGTGTCACATAGCATTTAGATCTTGCCTGTGTGTTATCGAGAAACTGGAAATTCCTTGACATTGGCCTTTTAATCTCATTTTAAGAGTTCTGGTAGCTGGGCATCCTGACTTATTTTAAGATATATAATGTGAAAATCATTTACTACACTGGCCGCCACATTTGCTTGCAGAAGAATGCCAACCCCCCAAAAAGGTCACTTATAGTGCTCATATTATGCTCATTTTCAGGTTCATAATTGTATTTAGAGGTTATATCAGAATAGGTTTACATGGTTTAATTTTCAAAAACAGCATCTTTTTGTTGTACTGCACATTGCTGCAGCTCCTCTTTTCACCCTGTGTGTTGAGCTCTCTGTTTTAGCTACAGAGTGAGACATCGTACTTCGGTTCTATCTTTGTTGGGAGTCACACATGCTCAGTACCTAGGTAAGGACTACTAGCCAGTCAGAAGCAGAGTATGAGGGCGAGCCCTGACAGTACCTAGGTAAGGACTACTAGCCAGTCAGAAGCAGAGTATGAGGGCGTGCCCTAACAGTACCTAGGTAAGGACTACTAGCCAGTCAGAAGCAGACTATGAGGGCAAGCCCTGACAGTACCTAGGTAAGGACTACTAGCCAGTCAGAAGCAGAGTATGAGGGCGAGCCCTGACAGTACCTAGGTAAGGACTACTAGCCAGTCAGAAGCAGAGTATGAGGGCGTGCCCTGACAGTACCTAGGTAAGGACTACTAGCCAGTCAGAAGCAGAGTATGAGGGCGTGCCCTGACAGTACCTAGGTAAGGACTACTAGCCAGTCAGAAGCAGAGTATGAGGGCATGCCACGCTAGCAGCTAGGCGAGCATTATAACGTGTGTTCCAAAGTTTGTAGTAAAGGCTGGACTACAATAGAGCTGTTTGGAGCAGTGTGTGAACAGTGTTTTCTGTTGGAGATGGTAAGTCCCCTTGGGGGGGACTTTGGGCTTTTTCACTTTGTAAACCTTTAACGTGCACAAAAAAACATAAGGGAAAACACAATAAAGGAAAGGGAAAAAGCCAAAAAGCATAATATGAGCACTTTAAATGATTATTAACACCCCCTGGGGACCATGAATTCCCACACCAAATCCCATAGCAATATGTTTGAGATATCTTTTGGCTCCACTAACACACTGCCTTTCAGCGTGGCTCTGCCTTGAAGAAGCATGCAGAGCTAAACTACAACCTATGCAAAGAAAGGATACATAATGAAGTTCACTCATATTTATACCAACATTGTAACATGTACAGTAACTAGTCGGTAACATACAGGAAGTGACAAGATCAAAGTAGTGCAAAACCATAAAGATGGGCCTGTTAGAAGTAGGCTAATACAAAGAAAAAGGTATTTGGCCGAGAATACGAAGGCATCAGAACAATTACAACAGACTGAAATAACTGCAATACAAATGCAGCATACAAACCTTCCACAGAGATTTTCTGTTGTTTATGGTCATCTCAAACATTGATTCAGTTCATGTTTGAGACCAAATAATTATGAAAATCTCAATAGATCTTAATCACACGCTTTAAAAGTACCTCAACAATCTTTCATTCTAAAGAAACAATCTTTACTTTATATTGACTTTGGGGTAACCTGTCAACAGTAAAATAATAAAGTGGTGAAATGACAATAAGAGACAGTGGTTTGTGATGGAGGACAGTACTCAAACATCTAGGCCCTCATTAAGAGATTAGGGAACTCAAGGCAATGATAATACTGCCGGGTTCTTCACACTGTAGCATTTGGCTGAAGTGGTTCTCCACTCAGCCGAAGAAGCATGACACTGACATGCAGAGTAAAGTTTCAGAACTACTTTTTGGAGACATGTTTTCATTGGTTGGGCCAAAGAGCCACTAGATTTACAAGTAGTAGAGTACAAGTTAGCTATCTGGCTAACATGAATGTCAAGTGAGTAACTGAATGCAGCGACTTCTTTTATAGTCATCTATAACTATGGGGTAGCTTCAGATTTTAGGATTATCACTTCTGTAGCCTTGGCCAGTAACCTAGCCCATTTCGCTACTCTAATGTTAAAGTTAAAACACAGCGGATGGAGCCAAAGGATCTAATATTTCCTTCATTGAACCAATGATAAAGGCAGGAAGTAGGAAAGGCTGAAGCTAGTTCTTTGACATGTATCACTATAACTGTAGATATGAAAGTTCTTTTTTAATAGCAAATAAGTAGTCCCACAATACAGGTAGACTTGGTAAGTGGCTAAGTCTGTCTCAACACTCATATGTACACCCATATGTATGTTACAAAAAGGCCGTAATCATTACTCATCTGTCTATACTGACCATGAAGAGACTCTTTGATTGAAAGACTGCACTGCACTCTGTCTGTGGAAACACAAAGATGGAATTTTATACTACAGCGTTACTGCTGAGCCGTGGTGGAGCCACTCCTCCAGGTAGCCCATGTAGGTTTGTTGACGTGACCAAACACCTGTAATAAACTCACATGGGACTCCCAGAACAAGGATACCCACTTGATTAACGTTCACAGCAGTTATGGAGAGGAGGAATAATTACAGTGACTCGTTGCTCTTTCAACATACATACTGTATGCCATGTGAGGGTTGAATTAAGATACGTTCCTATCCTTCAAGATAACTAGCTTGCCTAGCTCGAAGAAGAAGTTAACTTCAAAAGCATTTACATCTACATTTAGCAAGTTTGCTAGGTTTTAAAGTACTGGCTTCCATTTTGCCTACTTCCTGTCTCTATCCACTGTGAGTTGACTTGACCAGCGGAGTACCACATGTGCTAGGATACAGTATGTGGGGTGGCCAAGGTTCCAGATGGAGACACCATTAGGTGGCTGCCTATTCAACTTAGATGGGCATGGAATTCTCCTGGTTGAATCATTAACACACAAAAAGTCCCGCAGAGCTTTGAGATAAGAAACGTCCAACTGCAGTGAGCCTCAAAGTCAGCCGTCACAACACACCACATACACAATAGGGGAGGCAAAAAAAGCTGTTTTTGACATTGGGCCAATTCAGCAACTAGGGTGCAGTGTTGGATCCGAACTACAGTGGCAAAGCCTATGCTAGGACTCTTGTGCTGCAGATGTCGACAGAAGCGTACAAATGGAAAACCCTCCCATTATTTAACTGCAATTGCGTGCCTTGGTAAAATCAAATAAACTATTAAAAATAGGAAGAGGACATGCCCACTTTTTCCCCCATTTTGCTGACTAAACCATATAACATGAATGTGGCATGCTCTCACAGCTTAGCTGGAGTCTTCTTGATAGCGATGACCAAGCTAAGGAAGCTTATCAAACTTTGGAAAAAAAGATTTTCTCATGAATTAAGTTGAAACATTTCTACCTGATGGCTGTGACATGAACTTACAATTTGGTGAACTATCTAGGAGACTGCTGTGTATCTCTGTTAAAGAACATTTAGGTTAGTGTTTATAGTCAACTCTCAAAAGCTAATTTACTTTTGGGGGTAATACGGCTCTGGCCACTAGTGGCTTTACCCACACACATGCTCCGGTAGCCAGAAACAAATCATTCTTTGGTTCCACCTATTTAGATTGAGTTCAGGAGTTATATACATTTTGCCTGTTGAATAGCTCTGCCTCTGAGGGGTAACAAAAACAACTAGCACTGCATTCATGGAGCATGAGGTAAGGCTGCATCAGGCATCCACCAAATGACACGTGACATGGCATATTTTTCCAGCTGAACCCAACTGCCAATCGTGGCAGGGTGAGGCAGTGGAATAAAAGTTTAGCAGGTATGAGTGCTACAGGGTAAAAACCCAGCGTCTTTCAGTTTATGTGGCGATGTTGGAGTTTTGGACACCAGCTAGTATCTGGATACAGAAGGCAGTGCACCGTCTTGAACCTGGATGGGAAGAGAAGAGCATCAGGGACAAATTAACTTCTCTCACAAGAGCAAACTTCAAGTGTTCAGTGTTTCCCAGAGTACAAGCCTTCAAAGGGATTCTTATGCACACAAAAGAGTGTAGCACTGATCAATTCAACAACATGTTTTAAGGATTTTTGTCACCATTTGGGACATGTGCTGACTTGACCTAAAACGTATACTCACCTAAATATTACTTTTGATAAGAGAAGTCTTATAGCTCCATCATAGTACACTTTGATGTGGAAGAACTTGACTGGTGTGCACAGAGCCCTGACTTCAACCTCCTCCAACACAACTGGAACGCTGCCTGTGAACCAGGCCTACATTTGTTTTTTTGCACATTCTGCACTCAATCCATTCAGCCTGTTTTTTTTTTCTTATGTTAAACAGCCATTTCTATATTGTTTATTATTATTGTTTATTATTAATGTTTAATTAGTTTGTTTATGTATGTCCAATTCTCTGATATGAATATGAATCCCGCATTGCATTGTGGGATATGGGCTTTGAATGCGCCCCGCTCGGATCATATTGTAGTGTTCTGTCTCACAGCTTACTGTAATATTTCACCAGTAATACCTTTTTAATATTATTAAAATAAAGAAATGAATACCATGATAACATCTAAATAAATGTTGATAGATGTAGCGTTATAGTTTAAAAATATCAATAAACAACAAAGCAATCTGGCTTCCCTGGCAATAAGACTGAAATAATAACATAACTTAAAAGAAATACATATAAACCATGATAAGAACTGGTGAATAAATGTTGATTTAAACAGCGGTTATTGGGCTAAAAATACCAATAATAGCAAAGCTGTATCCAGCTTCTCTGCTGCAGCCGACTGGCAGAGAGAATTGTGCTGTGATCACTAAAGATGCTTCCCATTGAAATACATTCGTTTAAAAAACGTGCTGACATCACGGAAAAAAACGAGATAAACGTGTCCGTCTACATGACTTAATAGATTAAATTATGTGAACATTTCACCGACTGCCATGAGACTGGGTTGTAGAGGAACAGAAGGGCCATATTAGTAATATCGGTAATAGTTATTAATATGCCTACCTTGTGGGGTCCTCAGCCAGTGAAAAGCCTCCAACAATGCTGACCACATTTCTTCTGTTTTTAAAGCCTCCGAAGCTGAGAGTCACCTGTTGTAAAACAAACAGAAAATGCACACTGTTAACTTCGCAGAGAGCAAATGATGAAAGGAGCTCAGGAAAAACACAAACGATAAAAAAAAATATATAATTGGATGCTGACATTTTCGGATTTCCGGATCACATAAGCGGTGTAGGCGAACCATATTCCAGAGCTGACACAGCGCTGTGGAGATAGATCTGGCAATGCGAGACTATACCGTACACAGAACCACACACTCACCTGCTCCAGCACCGTGTCCGTGGGCAGCTTCTGTAGGTTCTCCAGGTGAGAGTGGAAGAGGTGTGTGTGTGTGAGGGTCACCTCCAGCAGCGCCTCGATGATGTAGCCGATGGTGCAGTCGTCTGGTAGTCGGATCCTCTCTGCTGTGCTGATGAAATTCCCCAAACTGAAAGCAGAGGACACAGTTTCAGCCTACGAAGCCTTTCAAAGTGTGTTTTCACACCAACAACAGCCGTTTACAGCAGCCATTGTTAAACGTACTCCTCCTAAGTAATAGTACTCAGGCATACAACTAAAGGTAGCTTTAAAAAGGACTTGGGGCCCATTGTTAAGGAACCAACAAGTCAGATAAGTGGTTTCTGTATTTACTATGGAGCCACACAGAGGTTTTGAACCAGCAAACAAAAAAAAAAAAAAAAAAAAAGGCATGTTCGCGTCAATGACGTGTATTTTTGGACTATGTAGGACTGCAAAATATTGACAGAGGGGATGGAAATACATCAGCTGTGAAAATGTATCATTGACAATTGATCACTGCTGCAGATGCTTTTATTTAACATCTAGGAAAAGCAGGAGTAGAACTGCAGCCCGGTTGCTTCATCAGGAGATAGATACGGTGGCCGAGAAGGGTCACAACACATAAACGCCACAACAACTACATATTCAGAAAACACATACAAATTCAGAAAACAACTTCGTCAATTTCACATCACGTACGCTGCAAATATTCACAGCATGAGTAAATAGGGAAACGAACTGCAAGCTGCAAAGACGACAACGGAAATGTTTCCAGGGGGGCCATAATCAGTGACGGACCCGCATCCATCTGGTTGTCTTCTCGCTATCTGCCGTTTCTCATTGTCAAGGATCCTTCAGAGGGCTAGGTCAGACTCCTCCTGAGCATTCGGACAACATGTACATTGGAACAGGCTAGCAAGTGCACGTCATTTCGTGCTTGCGTCATTGAAAGTGTTTCGTCACCTTCACTTCCGCGCTGCATTTCAAAACACTGGACGACATGGATGTGGAACTGTGAACTGTGCTGTTCAATGTTTTTGTTGAAATGAAGAATATGAATCAGCGTCAGTCTGCTTGCAGGAGGAGAATAATCTGTCGGCAACTTTGCCGCAACGTGCTAAGGTAGGTAACGTTACCGACACTGTTAGGCTTTAATGTAAGCAATAGTCGTTTTCTCTTATTTATCCCATGTCAGTAAATTAAAAAAAAAATTGTGAGAGTTCATGTTTGCAATTGCATTAATCTTAATTGCATTATCCTTACAGTAGAAGTATACATTAGCTTGTAGTTTACTAAATGTATGTAACATTAGCCCATTGTCCAGTAGCTTCTAGCTTTCAAACAAATGCAGTGCAAAATATGATCAGCATTTACAAGGTAAACACTACCAGCTAATGACCTACCACAGGCAGTATGATATGCAGTATGCTTAAATATATTTGTGATACAATTCTAATCTTACCAGGACAGGTTGGATAACTACTGGACTAACCTAAAGCTTTCTCCTTCTGTCTGCAGTCTTGAAGCAACCCCATCATCAGCTACTGAGTCTGGTCGCCGCTTCATGTTGAATATACTTGTGTACAGTTTAGTAATGTTTGAATAAATGTTATAATAAAGATACACGTTTCGTTAATGTCTTTTTAGAGCTTATATACCTTACAAGTTATTGAAACAAGTACCATCTGAATATAATTATTCAGTTAGAAATAGAAATTGAAAAAACGTTTATATTATATACACACCCAAAAACGAAATGACAAAGACAAACCAGTTAAGTTAAGGCATTTATTTTCAGAATGGCAAATAATCTAGCTATTCAACATCTCTCTTTGGCCTCTGCCTCCCTGCTTGTCTTTTGCTTTCCCATCATCAGCGACCACCTCCGTTTGTCCCTGTTAAAAGACAGCAAACACAAGAAAAATATGTTTACCATTATGAATTCCATAACGTAACGTTATATGCAACGTTATACTTGTTACATGGGATACTACTCATATATTTTAGCCTTCATGTAATGTTGATAGTGAAGTAAATAAGGTGCAGCGTTACCTTAAATCATGCAGCTACAACTGATAAACACACATTTCTAAATCTCGGCTAACGTTATATAAAAGAGATGAAAATGCCACCGGACAAACTTTAAAAACGCAAATGGTACAAAAAGACAGCAACCTAGCTAGCTAACAGCCTACTGTTAACGATAGCTTAACGTTAGCTCGGGTGTATCTACCTAATTACTATAGCAATTTGTACCAGCATTGAAGCGTTAAGCATTACATTGATGTAAAACATTAACGGTGATAACACATGTACGACACACTAAAGATACTTACATTTAAATTATTATTTCACCGTGGCCATAATTGGATTCGTAATTTTGCACCCCGGATGGATGCGGGTCCGTCACTGATTATGGCCCCCCTGGAAACATTTCCGTTGTCGTCTTTGCAGCTTGCAGTTCGTTTCCCTATTTACTCGTGCTGTGAATATTTGCAGCGTACGTGATGTGAAATCGACGAAGTTGTTTTCTGAATTTGTATGTGTTTTCTAAATATGTAGTTGTTGTGGCGTTTGTATGTGTTTTCTGAATATGTAGTTGTTGTGGCGTTTGTATGTGTTTTCTGAATATGTAGTTGTTGTGGCGTTTGTATGTGTTTTCTGAATTTGGAGGTGTTTTCTGAATATGTAGTTGTGGCGTTTGCATGTGTTTTGCTGAATTTGGAGGTGTTTTCTGAATATGCAGTTGTTGTGGCGTTTGTATGTGTTGTGACCCTTCTCGGCCACCGTAGATAGATGCCTAGGGCGGGGGTTCAATGGTTGTTGAAAGCTTCCATCTTCTAATATGAAAATGAAAAATACCCAGGTGACAGCAGTAAATCATATTACAATGAATTACAACATGGACACAAAGGGCGCTGCAAGAGTTTTCTGTTCAGTGCCTCAAAACCACAACATAAGCCAGAAGATCGGCAATACAATAATTTAAGCACTTTGTTTGGTGCGCAGCAGACAAGTGATTTCCTACATTTACCAGAATGCCTTTGGTCATTATTTCAAAGCACAATCTGTCTATCTATAGGAACACATCAGGGTTAAAGGTCAGATTTTGTTGTCTATTTTTTGTGGTGCAAATTAAGGAATAGATGCTGATGTGAACAGAGGAGGCAGAGACAACTATTTCTACTTTAGCTTATAATGCATTGAAGCTACTCATGTCACCCTCTGGAAACTCGAGTTCTCTTGACAGTACTGTCGCTGTGATTATTTCCGTCTTCATCTAAACTTAGGGGGCTTTCACACCTACCTCGTTTGGTCCGGAGTTTCGGATTTTTCAGTTTGATCCGAACCAAAATTACAGGTGTGAAACCTCCCCAGTACCACTGGTCAAACTGAGCCACGATCCGGTTTGTTTCTAGTGTGAAAGCATTTCTGGTATGGTTAAGCTCTGGCAGGCTATCTTGGTGTTATAAGAGCGGAGAAGCTCCGTTTAGGAACAGCTCAGTGTTTAGTGAGTACGTGAGAGAGGGTAACTGTGTCAGCGCTCAGAGCAGTCAGCTGTCAGAGCAGAGAATATATCAGCAGTTTACTTGTTAAGTGGTAGTAAATGTACAGTGGAGGTTTCAGTTTGTCTCTGAATAAATGCTGCAGCTCCTCAAAAAAAAAAGTAAAGTTCCCGTGTCTCGCTTCTCAACAACAACAAAAAGAAAAGAGCTGCGGCAGCACGGGGAGAGCAGCGGTCAGCTGGAAAATAACCGACACACAGAGAGGATAGGAGAGGACGGAGAAGAACGTCTACAGACCAATCAGTTCCAGCTGTCGGGAGACACAGCTCGCGTACGTGGTGACAACAGGACGTCGTTTTGTCACGTATAGGTCTTTGGGGCGCTTGCATAACTGCAGTGTGAAACCAAAACTTACTTACTTCAAATACTAAAACATGAACCTTGGTCCAGACCTTGGTTCGGACTTTCAGGTGTGAAAGCCCCCTTAAAAAACATACTGGAACTGACAAGTCCAGACATTCTTAGAAACAGCTTACAGAAAGGGTTGTTCTCACTGAAAAAAACGTTGGTTTTCAATCACAGGCTTAAGAAGGTACAACAGTTTGAATTAGTTCAAAGACCAGGGGTCTCATTTATAAACGTGGCGTACGCACAAAACGGGGCTGAAAATGTGCGTACGCCACTTCCCACGCAAAGGTTGTGATTTATAAAAAACAAACTTGAAGGGAGAATGTGCGGTCTTCCACGCAAACTCTGACCCATACGTACGCACATTTTGGAGACAAAATAGGAATTGGCGACGCAGATGGTGAGGTGGTGAACTGAAGTCAGACTGCAGAAAGTACATGTGGGAATAACAATTACTCTTAATATGTTTAAGTATTAAAAAATAATGCCTCACGCACATTTCTTCACACCATATGAAGATTAAATCCAGCAGTGTTATTTGCGCTTGTACTGAGTGATAATTGTTCCATAAACACCTCAAACATTAAATAAAAACTCATTCTTAATATTTAATCGGCACTGTCTCACCATCACATTGTCCACTACGGAACGCAGGAGGAGGAGATGGCCCGACTGCATGGAATACAGGATAGCATCAAATACCCTACCATTAAATAACAGCAGAACACAGTGTAAATAACTAAATATCTGTCTTTAAAACTGTGCATATATCATCAAATGTCAAAGTCTGAAAATACAGCCGTTAAGCTATCACGCAATCGTTACACTTAATGTCCTCGTTATCAGTCCGAACTTTAATACTGTTCGTGACAAACCCTGCATGAAGAAAAGTGTATTTGCCTATTACATTTCAATTTCAAATTGTATCTCGGGTGGGGGTACCACTAGTTGATGCTGTGATTTTAGCAAGGTGTTAACAATCCCAAATTGTTGTAGACTAAACATATAAATACTGCGGTGAACCCGTGCGTAATGCTGCATGATGGCCCTGCTGGCCCTGCAGGAGGACTACACTAATGGAAGAATCAGGAGACAAAGAGACTTCAGGGACCATGACAATGACTGGCTCATATGCAGATTTAAATTCCCTAATGTAGCTGTAATAATAATATAGCTGCGCTCTTGGATCTATGTACTGAATTGGGTCCAGTAGAGAGGGCAACGCGCCGGAACCGTGCCATATCCCGGTCCAAATACAGGTCCTCGCCACTCTGGGGGAAACCGGCTGTTTCCAGAGGGAAATGTCAGACAGCTAAGTATTTTTTTAAATAAATATTATATATAATCTTCAACTTCATCACTAAGGCTTGTTTGAATATAATATATAGTTCTGTTAATCTTATTATATAGATCTGGTATATCGAAGCTGTCCCCGAGTACCGTAATGCCTGCTGTTTTGGAAGATTTTATTAATAAAAGGTAGTCTATAGATCCGGTTTCCATACGCTGTGCGACAACAGGCCGAAATTATAATTCAATTGGCAGCAATTCCCGAGTGTCTGAGAGGTTTTTATTTGTTTGTTTGTTTTCTCAGCCAGTCGTCATGATTCGGCATGTTTCGGTGTACCGAAAGAACAACTGCAAGGGTCATTAACATACTGATCAGCATTCACGAGGTGCTTTACATTGACTATTTATGGTTAAAAATGGGCGTGTACAGGGCGGGATAAGAGGCTGATCCACGTACGTACACTTGTAGTCAGTCTGTGATTTATAAAGGGAACATTGCTTACAGGTGTGCGTACACACGGTTTTATAAATCTGACTTTTTTTCGGCGTACGCCAATTTGGGCTTTTGGGCGCACGAACACTTATAGTAAGGATCCTACGCACAGTTTTATAAATGAGACCCCAGGTGAGTGCCTGACCTACCTGGCCCATGGGCTCATTTTCAGTGCCAGGCCTCTGCTGATACAGAAACCTGCTCCACCTGTGGCAAACCAGAACTTGACAGAAACCTGAAATGAGACAAAGACAGCGAGCTGTTAGGGCTGTACTTGTCTAGAGAAGTTTGATGCTTTTGTGGCATCGCACAGATTTGGCTTCATTGCTCGCTGCTATATTTGTCAGTTTGTGAAGCCAGAATCTCTTAACAAGGTACAAGCAGACTGACCGATCCATCACTCTTGACCCTCTCTGCAGCCTCTATAGGATGATCCAGGCTGGGCCGGCCCAGGTAGACATCCTGGCTGTGGTGGTAGGAGGAGAGCAGCCGCAGCAGGCTGGGCAGGATCACATAGTTATCATCATCCACATGGCAGAACCACCTACAGCACACAGGGGGACAACAGAAGATACAGGAGTACAAATGTGTACACTGCAGGTCCACACGTATGTACAAAAACAAAAATCTGTGTAGACTGTATCTGAGTGTGCATGTATGTATGACTGTATGTGTACACACAAGTGTGAAGACAGGCTGCTTCTCCCTTCTACTGTGACACACACACACACACACACACACACACACACACACACACACACACACACACACACACACACACACACACACACACACACACACTTTAAGCATGATTCTTTATATTCTTGTCTTATTTCTGTTTTAGTTTCTCTCATAATACTGAAAGTGAATTTATCTCATTCTCACATGTTGATTCTGATTCTCACTAAACTAAGTGGGAGCCACAAAGTCTGGGAACGTAATGTGTACGCTGAACAGATAAGGTACAAGGTCACCCTAAACTATCTCTCCCGGTACATTCATTTCTCCCTGGATAGTTGAGACTTCTCAGATAGTTCAGATAAACAGGATGTCTAACCTTGGGGTAGAAAGTGGTACAGAGGGGAAGAAGCAAAGTGGCTCCTGAATGTCTACTATGTTTGATTGACTGTAAGAAATGCCGAGTCATGCTTAGACAAGTGCGTGTGTACCATCTCACTGAAGATGCATATAAGCGGTGTGCTTTTTCTCATTCGAGGAAGAAACTTCACACTGAGCTGCTGTGCCTTTTGTGAAATTGTGTTACTCCTATATTCTTGCAAGTATATAATAAAGTACAAAAACCAAACTTGGTTTAGTCTGCAACTGTCTTTATTTGTTTCACTCTTAAACTCTCTAAATCCACTACTGCTGCAAAAGAAACTACCACAACAATTTGGCGGGGATGGGATCAGGCTGGAAAACCGAGGAGAACTCCGTGGGTCGCTGGTGACTTGCTATCCAGGGATGAAAATGGCCTGCCTCTACCTCGCCTACAAAGCATTCAGAGAGAGAGGATCAGAAACCGCCGAGGGCTCCACTCAATCCACACTGATCCTTAAAAGGAAGCAATTTCGAGCAGCAGGGGTAAGATATTAATTTGAAAGTGATTTTTTGTAAATCCACTCCTGCTGCAAAGGAAATTTCCACAACAATTTGGGTGGGATGAGGATGGGATTTGGGCGGCGGTGCACAAAACATGTGTCCTCTTCATCCCTCCGTTTTCCCAGCTCGTCTTGTAGACGAACTGGAAAGCTCAGAATATGGGCTGTGGTTAGGTTGTAGAACTGATGAGGAGGTTATTGGTGTATGTGTGTTTCTGCATTCTTTCCCTGAATCACTACCATCACCTTTTATCCATAGTTAAAACATGTTTTTTTTGTTTTGTCTATTAGCTGAAATCGTCTGTTTTAATTCATTAACTGTTAAGTGTTTAATGCTTCCCTGCAGTTTAACTAGTCTGTTCAGATCAGGTCCAGATTACGTCTCACTCACTTCTTCTGAGACTCGATGAATTTATCGTACTCCACAGACATCTTGCAGCACAGAGCCTGCCGGGTGTGAGCTGCTGAGCAGTTAGTGTTGATGATGTTAGCTCCTGGTAAAGAGACAGCAGAGGACAGCACAGTTCAATTCCATGCTGCTGTGTATCTGCAGTATCTTACATGTTGGTAGCAGATGATTCACACATAGTACATAAGCACTGGAGATACCACACATCATAAATGTTAACATTCTTCTTCCATTTGCTTGGTTTGAAAAATGTGTACTTGCAGTAAGCTTGGGCAATATCAAATCTCAACCATCTAGACCACACTATATTTGTCAGCTAACTTGACTACACAATTACACACAATTGAGTGTAAAAAGTAGTCAGCAAGCCAAGTCTAACTAGTAAGCTAAAAGTAATGGATAAGACAGATACTGTTATACACAATTACCGTACTCAAATTTAATTGGCTCGCTTGCCCAAAAAGATTTTTGGTGCCCTAGCTATATTCTATTGTTGATTATTGCAACAAAGGGTCATGCAGGTTTACTCTGATATGCTGGGTCACTACATAGTATGGCTACACTAAAACAAAGAAACATTTTGAACTTGGAGCCATTCATGTTATTTTATGTTATGTCATATTTCGTAGGAATGATTAATTATGGTTTGTTATGATAGGCTGCTTGTCACGGGTCATACACAGAATTTGTAACTGAAAGTATGCCCCGCCGTGTATAGGGCTGCTGTTTTTGAGAGACTTTATAACAGAAGGTGTCAGAATTAACGTTCCACTGGATGCCTAGAGCACGCTCTAGTGGTAGCTCGCTCCTTTCCAGATTGACGTCTGTGATTTCCTTCAGAGCTCTATCTTTGTCTGGGACTGAAGCTAGCACATGGCTACTGTTGCTCACCCATTTGGTTAATCTGAAGCCTCCTGTTGCGCATGTCACTCTAAGATCATTAACTAGGCGTATGGCCTGCTTCTCGGAGGCAACGGATTTCAGACAGTCGTCGACATAGAAATTATTCTTGATGGTGTTCAGCACGTCTGTGGCCACTTTATCCTGGTTGTCTTTGGCAGTTCTTTTTAACGCATAATTAGCACAGCTCGGCGAGGAGACTGCACCAAAGAGATGCACCACCATTCTGTATTCTGTGAGAGGTTTGTTGACCTCGCCATTAGGCCACCACAGGAAACGTAAAAGGTCAACATCATTTTCAGGCACTCGGACTTGGTGGAACATCCCCTCAATATCCGCCATGATGGCAACAGGTTCCTGTCTGAACCGGAGGATGACGCCCAGGAGGATGTTTGTCAGATCAGGTCCTTGCAGTAGCTGATTGTTTAATGAGGTGCCCTGAAATGATGCAGTACAATCAAATACTACACAGATTTTCTTTTTCTTCTTATGGTAGACCCCATGGTGGGGTATATACCACACTCTACCATCACATCTGGACAGCTCGTCGTTTGGCACCTTCTCAGCATGGCCTTGGTCAAACATGGCATTCATAAAACATGTGTAGTCCGAATGAAAAGCCTCATTCTTCAGAAGTTTTCTTCGTAGAGTCATGGCTCGCAGCTCTGCTACGGCCTTGTTGTTTGGCATAATCACATTGTCGTCCCGAAAGGGCAACCGCATTTCGTAGTGACCATCCTTTTTAATGGCTGACTCATCAGCTATTTTCAGGAATTTCTTGTCCTCAAAAGACGGATCTGCTTGTTCTTCACAGGCCTTTTCTGGGAAGTCTTCATTGTACTGCTTAATGAGCAGTTCCTGTAGACAAGCCACAGAGATTCTATTGCAGGAAACGCACGGTCGGACTGTTTCATCGGTAAGTGAACCAACACTCGACGGGCCATTGATGATCCATCCTAAAAGGGTCCCGACAGCATGAGGCCCGTCTCCTTGGCTGTGTATGATTTCCCATGGTTCTAAAGCCCGCGGGGCATTGGCCAGTGGAACTGGGACTTGTTGGATATGCAGGATCGTAGGGTGTCTTTTCTTGCATATCTGGCAGGTCAGACGTTTCTTGCATGCATTACTCATGTGGCCCTTGATAAGGCAAGCGAAACACATTCTATTATCCTTTAAGAACAGAACCTTTTCTTTGTGTTGTTTTACCGCCATCCGGTGACAAGATTCCATAAAGTGGTCTCCTGCTGTGCAGAATACTGTAAGCATGGTTTAGCGTAAGCCGCTCTTGGGTTTTCAGTGCAATTTGCTGACCGATTTGTTGTTTCATCGCCTTGCTCTGTATGGGCTGCTACACAGGCTATTGTGGTGGCGAAGCTTTTCTTGCTCACAGGCCGTTTCTGTTTGGTACCTTTGGCCATTTTAGTTGTTGACTCCTGGATAGAACCGAACACTGGCATCCTGGCCTGCCTTTCTGTGAACTCCACAACATGTTGGAATTTTGCTCTTCTTTGTGTACTTTCCTGTATCTCACACGCTTTAGCTCTCCATCGCTCCCGCAACTTGTATGGCAGTTTTGACAAAATCAACTTTAAATTGGAAGGGGTGTCGAGCTCGGTCATATCTGGTAGATCTCTTGCCACATTCCAACAGCTTTGCAGATACAGGGCATAGCTGTGGAACTCCTTACCATCCTCAGCCTTTATATTATTCCAGTTTAAGGCCTTATTGATATAGGCAGCGCTGAGGCGATACGGGTCAACAAAATGAACACTGAGAAGGCGTTTAGATTCCCTATATCCCAGATCGGCATCCATGTGGAGGCAGCTTCGAACTAGCTCTTTTGGCTGGCCATTTGTGTATTGCTCAAAGAAGTACAGCCGGTCCAAATCATTATCGGTCTCTCTACCCAAACAGTGTTCAAAGGCTTGGATGAATGGACGGTAGCTCAAGATATCACCATCGAAGGTTGGTATTTCTCTAGACGGAAGAGATGCTTGTCTTTGTTGCAATCTGATTAAATCTGCAAGGTCATGTTGTGTGTTGGGCGGTTGTTGTCCAGGTTGAGGATCATATGGGGGGACATGGCTATTTATTGTAGGCTGACCCACATTAATTGTCGCTGCGGTCTGTGCATGAAGTGCTGGTCGAGCTTTAAGCGTGTGCATTCTTGGTTTTGGATATATCGGTTCCTCCTCCATCATTCTCTGTAGAGGTGTTTTAGGGACTGCTCCAAGCTGTGTGTACTGAACAGGAGATGGCTCTGACACAGACGCTGCATTTTCCACATATTCCTGAAGGTAATCATTCATCCCATCTCCTTGTGATTGCGTAACAAAGTCCCCAGTGGATTGCAGTTGGACGCTGGGATCATAGCTCTCCAATGCATGTAATTTTGCATCAGCTGCAGCAATATCAGTTTGAAGCTCAATCATTTCCATTTTGCTCTGGATTTGTGCCTTTTCGAGGTCAAGTGCATGTTTTTGCTGCAAACCTGCTGCTTTTGCTGTGAGGGCTGCTCTCTCAGCTGCAGCTTGTGCGCGTAGGGAAGACACAGAGGAGGCCTTTGATCCTGCCTTAGACACGCCGTCTTCAGGAGCGATCTCTACTATACCCCTTTGTGGTTTTAATGCATATCTTGTCCAGTCCTCAACACGTTTTATGTAATCCTCAAACACCGTCATTTTAGGTTCATACCATTCAGCGTGATCCTTATCGGACATTAAAGCCTGCGCGTTTCCATGCGCGTCAGCAAAGTCATCCATCGCGATTTTTAATGCAGAAAGACTCAATAATGGTTACGACACTTGAACCAGCATCAAACAAAACCTTTGATTCATTCATCTTTCTTGTACACACACCCAGTTTTCCACCGCGTCTCGCAGTTAAAGCTTTTAGGTTTTCCTCATCCATTGTTTCAGAGATTTATTGTTCAGTTTACGCACACATCTCCGTCTCAGTCTTTATTTGCGGTTATGTCCGCGATATATTTCCAACACTAGAAGTAAACAATGTTCATAATATCCTCCGAAATGTTTGCTTGTGTTACTTTGAATGAGGAAGTCCGTAATTCCGAAGCTCGTCAGGGAATAAACATTTACTCACGGACCGAAGTGCTGCAGGATTGGCCAATCCTTCCGATGCTTTGCCCTTATATTGGCGTTTCAAAGCCGAAAATCCCACGTCCGTGGAAGGTTCCAACATCCAGAGTTTAATCCATGGGAGTTTTTTGACTTAATATTGCGGCCTCCGGCGAAACTTTTGCCCGGAGCCACTATGTCGGGAGTAAAGATCGTCTCAGACGCGTGGCAGCTGATTTGCAAACAACTTAAACGTTTATTATGTTCGTAGTTCTTTCGGTTACATATAATCGTCACGTACACAGTCAAAAAACTGTGTCCCTTCTACTCCCGCCAGCTCATTCATCAGAATCATTCACACACACTACCACCTGTATAGGTGATCAGCCCAAAATGGGTGGAGCTGAAACATTACATGCTTATCCCATTCACAAAACACCCGTGACAAGCAGCCTATCATAACAAACCATAATTAATCATTCCTACAAAATAGGACATAACATAAAATAACATGAATGGCTCCAACACTTTTATTTCCTAATAGGACTGCCAAGCTTCTTACCGGTTCTCATCCTCAGCTCCTTGTCCTCACCGTCTGTGAATATGTAGGTCTGAAACAGACAAAGACGCCCTTTTAAAAAATGTAAGTGCAAGCACAAATACACACACATTCATGCTCTCCTACTGGGACACAATAAAGTGATCCATTGTTTTCTTTTAGATGAGGACACAAGCAAAAATCAGACACACAGACAAACACAATAGTGCTAAACAGTTGGAATAAAAGAGAAGTAGAGGAAGAGCACATTTCACATCACCCCACAATGCTTAAACTGGGTGCATTTTTTTACCAAATAAGTTGAGAATAGGGCTGCTATTTTCATTCTTGAATTGATTATTTTCTCAGTTAATCGATTAGCTGTATGGTCTGTAAATGTCAGAAAATGGTATGTTGCTCGGTCAAAATGTCTTGTTGTGTCCACAACTCAAAAAGGTATTTAGTATCATGTTGTAGAGGAGAGAAGAAATAAGAAAATATTCACATTAAAGAAGCTGGAATCAGAGAATTTTGACATCTAAGCGAGTCATCTTTGCTCTGGTTAAATAAGTGAATTGCATGCTCATCTTTTTTTTTGTTTCTCTTTAGGTTCTGTTGTGCATATAAAACCCATTTAAACTAGTCAAACTGCCAGCGTTTTTACAGAGAAAAGACACAAAGTTCACCTGCTACACTGACAGTGAAGTTTGGACCTGTGTGTTTGTTCAATGATCATCACTCTCGTTCCATCTAGATTCCAGTTCATGTAAGAGCCTCCGATAATGAAGGGTTTTCCACAGACCTCTATATGGACAGTCAGTCATGTACAGTGTACATCAGACAGAGGCAGACAAGCTCATGCAGGCAGGCATTAACCTTCACACACACCATCTAATGACACGGTCAAAAGGCTGGTTTAACCTTTGGCTTCTATTAAATAACCACTGTCTTTTTATGTCTTTTTTTATGTGAATATACCTTCTCTACACACACACACACACACACACACACACACACACACACACACACACACACACACACACACACACACACACACACACACAGACTAGTGGAGTGGAAGTGCTATACTGACATATTTACATTAAAGCAGCTTTTAATTTTACAGGCAGTTGTAAACACGAGGGGTAGACTTTAAGAGCCTAAGAGCAGTAAAACTTGAATGGGAACAGGCCTGTAATGCCTGCCAGTAGCGGATAGTACATCGTTAGTTACAGTTGACCGCTAACCCAGAACAGACTCACAGTGGAGCCCTTTCACAGCCGACCTGGCCACAGAGCCAGTATGAGCAGAGTTGTTGATACTGGGAGCACCCGCTGAACTGGAACTCCTCCATCCTCTCTGACAGTGGCATTTCTGGGTGAAGTGGGGGCAGAATGTTTCTGTACTTAAACCTCCCTCTCTCCACACTGAGGCTCTTTGTCCGGCAGTAGGACTTACTAATTACTTTTAATAGCTCTCAACACAGAGCTGGGCACAGTGCTTTCTGTGATGGATAATTCATATGAGGTACTTAGGACCTCTTTAAACCACAGCCTCTGTTCATTTACATTTGACTTGGTGGGTTAAAAACCTTGAAGCAGGAAAACTGGCCATGGAACGTTGGCTGACTATCAATAACTCTTTTTGTGGTGGACAATCCCATTTTGTCTCATCTCTTTGTCTTCTGATGTCAACTGTAGAAACACCAACTGCTCAAAATATAGCTGAAGCAGTTCATTGATTTACAGAATTAATTGGCCACTATTTTATTTTATTTAATATATATATATATATATATATATATATATATATATATATATATATATATATATATATATATATATATATATATATACACACACACACACATACATACATACATACATACATACATACACACACACACACACACATTGCAGCTTCTAAGTTGCTGTTTTTTGTTGTATGTGATAGTGAATTGCTAATTTTTGGGTAGGACTTGAATTTAAACATTGTTCACTATTTTCTGACCTTTTACAGACCAAACGATTAAAAAAATGAATTGGCAGATCATTAAAAAATGAAAATAATTAATTGCAGCTCTAGTTTAAAAGTTGTAGTGTTTAGAAAGATAATTATTTTATTTAGTCTACAGTAAAACACATTCTCAGTGTATGGACGTCTGCAAAGGTTGCTGCATAGCTGCACCACATTAAAACAAGCATATGGATTAATTACTGGAGTCACAGAAATGTAACAGACCAGAACATTACAGGCTGTAGACACTCGTGAACCACCCACGCAGGCTGTGACGGTGTGTACAGACCATGATTGATATCTCCCTGGCTACTCTGTTAGTTCATTTGCGCGCCCTGCTGAAATATGTTGTGGTTTTGGAAGTTTGATGACGTAATGACTATTTGCTCTATGGTTTGCTCTCTGAACAGTAAGTTCCTGCAGTTAATTCAAGATTCAAAGTTAATTACAAGGTTCTCTGATTAAGGTTAATGTTTTGTCATTCTACAACAAAATGCCCCTTATGCTACACAAAGAAAAATGAGAAAAAGAAATGGGGGAGTTGAAGAGTCTTACAGGCTGAGGAAAGTTGCTTTGTAGGCTGGTGGTATGACAGTGGATACTTCTCTATCACTTGCCAGAAGGCCGCAGGGTGAACCCTAAGTGTTGTCTTTTGGTATCCTCACCTAACCAATATCATGCTTAGTAGATGGGTACCAATGATTATAGAGGATAGGTTGTTTTAGTCACCCGCTGCAGAGCCCTCCTGCTCCTTTAAGTTTCCTTAAAGGTCCCATGGCATGAAAATGTCACTTTGAGTTTTTTTTAACATTAATATGGGTAACACTTTATTTAGATAGTCAATCTGTAGATGCTCTACAAACTATCAACAGATTATCAGTACATTTCTCAACTGAATGTCTGCAGACCTTCAACAATTAATCTGTAGATGATCTACAAACTATCAACAAACTATTGTACTTCCATAACTGAATGACTGTAGACATTCTCAACTGAATGTCTGTAGACATTCAACAATTAATCTGTAGATGATCTACAAACTTTCAACACTTTTTATTGTGATAATCTATATATCTACAGATATAAAAAATGCTTGAAAAAGCACATTTGTAGTGTATCAGTAACACACACACACACATATATATGTGTTATTATATATGTATATATATACACATATATATATATATATATATACACACACACACACACACACACACACATATAGATACTCAACAACTTTGCTACTACTTATTTGTAGATTGTCAATAGCGTCTCTAAAATATTCTTAACCATTTACATCTACCGCAAATCTCTAAGTCTATTAACAGCATAACTAAGGCATCACTAACACTTTTACAACACATGTGATGTCATCAAGTAACTATCTGTAGGTATGCTTTGTGACTATCCAAATAAAGTGAAACACAAGTGAAACTTAGTCGACTGTTTATGGCTTATTGATCAACATGTTCAGTGCGTTCACAAACTCTAGAAATAATGTATAGATATGCCTTATGTCTATCCAAATAAAGTGAAATTTATTTGACTGGTTATGGCTTATCTACTTCACATTAACAAAACATCTACTGATCAACATGTTCAGTATATTCATAAACTCTAGAAATAATCCATAGATGTGCCTTATGACTATACAAATAAATTGAGAGTGTTGCAGTGTTGTATTTGTCATGGTGCAGCTATATTTCTTATCTATTTTAGGGTATTGACTTGCTGGAATTTGGTTGTGCTTTTAACTATAGATGATTGAAAGCATAGTCGAGAAACTGTGAATTTAACAAATATACAGACCTGTTTTGAGTGGATAAATAAAGGTGTAAATTTCCTTTCTCAATTTCTTTACTGAAACTATACAAGATCTCACACAAACTGGATAATGTCCACTGAGAATTAGCCACATAATGCTAAATTACCTGTAAAACATGCAATGTGTTTTAAAAATGTATAAACATTCTTCACAATAATAAATCAAATGTCTAACATTATGTTTCCAGATTTTCACAAGGTTTGTCTATGCGGCAAGTGGACATGTTGCAAGATGGGATTTCTAAGAGTAGTGCCACACTCTCAAGGATGGCAAAGAAACTTCGGCACATCTGTCTTAAAAGCATGAGAAAGCATCGGAAGCAAAAAGGGCAGAGAATAGGTGGAGTTGATATCCTTATCCACATTGATGAAAGCAAATTCTGTCATAAAAGAAAGGTATGTATTCTGTTGCTAAGTTATTCTATAGCTTTCAAGTCAAAATATGCAATATCAACACTAAATTTGCACGCAGAAAAAAAGACGACATTATCTACAAATCTGTATGAACAACATGGTTCATTCAATTCTATTCAAATTGATCTTGCAAACCAGCTCAATATCTTATACTACAAAATTATTTTTATTGTTTTAACTGACAAGTCTCTTCAAAGTGTTGGCAGATTCCTTGTCCACTCATTATATTTAAACATTAATTTATTTCAGTATGCCAGAGGACACTTTGGTAACACATGGAGGATAAATACGTGGGTATTTGGGATGTTGGAGATACGGGGCAACTCCAGACGACCCGTCCTTCGTCTAGTGAAGAGGAGGAACAAGGCTACCTTGGTTCCTATTGTCAAGAAGCACATAAAAAAACCTCAGAGTACGGTAGTAAGTGATGAGTGGAGAGATTATTCAAGTCTTTCACAGGAAGGCTACAGACATGTGAAGGTCAACCACAGTCAAAATTACATAGACCCAGCTACAGGTCTACACACACAGAACATTGAGAGGGCATGGCAGACCTACAAGAAGGAAGTATGGCGGTTGCGTGGAAACCGAACAGAAAAGTCTCTGAAAAGGCAGCTCTGCTTCATAGAATGGACCTACTGGTTGGGCAAAAGACAAACATGGAATCCTTGGTAGACTTTTTAAGGACATAAGATATTCATGAATGGAGACAAATTGTAGATATCAGCCATTGTAAAGTTTATACTCTCCTCCTCTTTTACTAACCTCTTCTAACCTCCCAATGTGACTTGTAGAGGTGAACACAAAAAATAAAAAATAAAAAATTATGTTCAGCAATGTTGCAGCAGATTTCGGTGCGTTGTTTGTATTAGAGGCTCTGTTTTTGTATAAGATGTGCACATTTTGGTAGACCAGGCAATATACCAGGCAATACAATGCTGTGATTTTTTGTTCTTTGTGAATGTACTGAACATGTTGATCAGCAGATACAGTATTATGTAAATGTGAAGTAAGCCATAAACAGTCCACAAAGTTTCCCTTGTGTTTTATTGTTATTTTGATAGTCATAGGCATATAGATTATTACTAGGTTGTGAATGCACTGAACTTTTTGATAAGTAGACATTTTGTTAATGTGATGTAGATAAGCAATAACAAGTCAACTACATTTCAATTTATTTGTATAGTCATAAGGCACATCTATGGATTATTTCTAAAGTTTATGAATATACTGAGCATGTTGATCAGTAGATGTTTTGTTAATGTGAAGTAGATAAGCCATAACCAGTCAAATAAATTTCACTTTATTTGGATAGACATAAGGCATATCTATACATTATTTGTAGAGTTTGTGAACGCACTGAACATGTTGATCAATAAGCCATAAACAGTCAACTAAGTTTCACTTGTGTTTCACTTTATTTGGATAGTCACAAAGCATACCTACAGATAGTTACTTGATGACATCACATGTGTTGTAAAAGTGTTACAGATGCCTCAGTAATGCTGCTAATAGACAGAGATAGGTAGATGTAAATGGTTAAGAATATTTTAGAGACGCTATTGACAAGCTACAAATAAATTGTAGCAAAGTTGTTGAGTTTATATATATATATATATATATATATATATATATATATATATATATATATATATATATATATATATATATATATATATATGTATGTGTGTGTGTGTGTGTGTTACTGATACACTACAAATGTGCTTTTTCAAGCATTTTTTATATCTGTAGATATATAGATTACCACAATAAAAAGTGTTGAAAGTTTGTAGATCATCTACAGATTAATTGTTGAATGTCTACAGACATTCAGTTATTAAAGTAGTTTGTCGATCATGTACAGATTAATTGTTGAAGGTCTGCAGACATTCAGTTGAGAAATGTACTGATAATCTGTTGATAGTTTGTAGAGCATCTACAGATTGACTATCTAAATAAAGTGTTACCTTAATATGCATTCCCCCAGCCTGCCTATGGTCCCCCAGTGGCTAGAAATGGTGATAGGGGTAAACCGAGCCCTGGGTATCCTGCTCTGCCTTTGAGAAAATGAAAGCTCAGATGGACCACTCAGGAATCTTCTCCTTATGAGGTCATAAGGAGCAAAGTTACCTCCCCTTTCTCTGCTTTGCCCGCCCAGAGAATTTGGCCCACCCATGAGAGAGAGAGAGAGAGACATCATGGCTTTCAAACGAGCAAAGTGGCAGTTGGTCAAGGCCACACCCCCACCCTCCACCTTGCCCCCCCCCTCCACCTTGCCCCCCTCTCCTCCTCAATAGCTACAGACACAGAAATGGCACATCCTAAGGAAAGCTCATTGTGGGACTGGCTCTAGTGGCTGGAATTCTGCACCAAGGTTGAATTTCGGGAAAGAGACTTCAGATACAGTATTAGGGGACCATTAAGGTCTATATAAAAGAGACTTCAGATACAGTATTGGGGGACCACTAAGGTCTATATAAAAGAGACTTCAGATACAGTATTAGGGGACCACTAAGGTCTATATAAAAGAGACTTCAGATACAGTATTAGGGGACCACTAAGGCCTATATAAAAGACTTCAGATACAGTATTAGGGGACCACTAAAAGCATCCAAAGAGCACATGTCATGGGACCTGTAAAGTTGCTATTTGCAGAGTAGAGCTTTGTTTGCACCGTGCGGTGAACAAGAGTGGACAGCGCATGAAGAGCAGACTGAAATATCGGTTTCTACATGTTTAAATTTGCCTGTAGAACTGGTAGGTGGGTTTTGATAAATAGTGACTCTTTAATCATGGAGGGTTTATTGTAGGCTTCTTACAGTTAACGAGTGTACCGTTAGTTCATCTGCGCCAGCGGAAGTAAATAATGTATAAGCTGTAGCTATCGTTTCTGCTATCGTTGTATGTATGTATGTGTGTGTGTGTGTGTGTGTGTGTGCATTGCTGTTCAGAATCCCATCTATCTTCCATAATGCAACGCTTGTATCCAAATGAATTGTGTTGTGAAGTTGTCATTAGCTTCACTGCT
Organism: Perca flavescens; assembly: GCF_004354835.1. Classification (NCBI taxonomy): domain Eukaryota; kingdom Metazoa; phylum Chordata; class Actinopteri; order Perciformes; family Percidae; genus Perca; species Perca flavescens. The sequence continues at coordinate 29,574,948 of NC_041351.1, forward strand.
GTTAGCCACCTCCACTGAGCCCCAGGGACTTGCTGTAACGTTAGAGCACTCTAAAGGGGGTTTACCTTTCATTTGATCGGGTTTGCTTGCTACGTTGCCATCCTCTTGAACGACATTAAACACAACATATAGTTCATGAGTGGTTTCATCTGCCCTGTTTAACGTGTTGAAGCTCCCCGGCGGCGCAGTAGCGCTGTAGCTGGCCGCCGTGGCCGGTGAGGGCTGGTTGAAGGCGCCGTCCTCACGCTGCTGCTGCCGTAAAACTGGACACGGCAAAGTTAAGTGGCGCTGCGGCGACATCGGGTCCTCTTCCAGCAGTGCTGGAGGAAAACGGGTATCTTGCATCGCAGGAGTGCTGTACAAAAATGTAATTATAGTTCGCATTAAACTTTTTATTTGTGTATTTGTTTAATTAGTATCATTTCTTCCCCAAGCTCATAAAATAAATTTGGGTCGCACATTAATTGACAAGGTCGGTCGGAAACCGGAACCAAACAATTCATTTAGTTAGGCCTGATCGCCTGTTTTAGCATTCTGAAGGTGCCTGTTTTATCCATTGGTTGTATCCTGTTGCAGTTTATTAGGCAATATTCCGCATAAGATGGGCTTATATTTGGAAACACATTACATCTGCATTTCAGTGGTAACAGATAAGGTGAATCATCTTTCTTTATTACTGTTAGCACTACACTCAAACTAAAGCGGCGTCTCTTCGGAGCTGTCATTTTCTCAAATGAGCCGCGGCAATGTTTCTAATGAGCTTCTAACGCTAGACAAACAACTTTATTTTAAACGCGATCACCTGGCTTGTACCCAAACTATTTCGAAACTAAGGAGCCATTTGTCCTCCGATTACATACAAGCTCCTCGCCCCTCTGGACTTGTTTCGCTGTAGGGGATTTAAAAACGTGACGTGAGTGGAAGGGGTGCGGGGCTGTGTGTGGGGTGTGTGTGTGTGTGTGTGTGTGTGTGTGTGTGTGTGTGTGTGTGTGTGTGTGTGTGTGTGTGTGTGTGTGTGTGTGTGTGTGTGTGTGTGTGAGAGAGATGCGACAGAGTTGAGAAATTGCAGGCGCGGCTCGAAATGGCTGTTATTTCAAATAGCGCAGCATATTTTAAACTAAGCGGTTAACCGGTTTCAACCGGTTAATGAGGCTCTGTGACCGGTCAAGAAAATTTTTAGTTTTAGCCATCCCTAATATTGTGTAGATAACGCAAAAAGTCAGTGCACTGAAGGAGGGATCAGGGACGTCGACCGGCAGCTGATTGGACGAACGCCTCACGTGGGTCTGGCTTCTCCCTTCTTTCACAACAGAGCATAATGGCGGCTCGTTCAGAATACGATCTCGTATTTTACGTAAATATTTCACCAAAACGTGTTTCTGAAAACATTTTAAGCGAGAAATAGGCCGTGCAGTTGCAAAATCTGTTTTTTTGATCGACAAAGGTCAGTTTAATAGATTTTCATCAGATTTTGAGAGGCAGCGAGCCGAGCCAACCGCTCGTCATTTCCGGTAAGTGTTTTAATGTAAGTGTTCCTTTTAGGACAATACTAACCATCAAAAGTGGGCGCTACAGCAGCAAGTGGTCAGTGCACATTAGCAGTGTACTGACGGAGTATGCAGAATGAGACACAGCCATTGCTTAGCTTCTGTGCCTATAAACAACTTGGTTTAATAGAGAGGATTCTGACACAAGGCAGATGACGGATAAAGTCACGATTTTACTTTCTGATAAATGTCCTGTGGTTCCACTAAATGTCAACAAGGGCAAACTAACAGCATCACAGTGGAATCTCTGACAGAAATAAGGCAACACCCTAAAAACCACCCAAAAAACAGACATGGGGTGTATGCAGGCAAGAGCCAAATCCATTAGCACTAGCATCACTGTATAAGCCTAAATCCATATATAAACTGGTGGACAAGGTCATGAAGCCCTGCTGCTCTCTGCGTCTTGCCTCACCCGGTCACCACAGGAGCCAGGACATGCTGAAGGAATGTGTTTATATGAGAGTTGCTTATTTATTTAAAAGATGTGCTTGGAATTGTATGACCCGCTGTCAGTATGCAGCTGATATCTATCTTTAATGATCACAACTCATGAATTATTATAGAGGGTTTATAGCTTATGCACTGTACCACACCCCTGGCAGCCATATTGGATGGTTCAGCTCTTGTGTAACAGCGGTTATGGAGAGTAATATTTTTTTTTAACTACCACAGAATTTAGCAAATGCATTTCTTAAGGTGGGGTTTAGGACTGGGAACTGCATATAAATATGATTTATTTTGTGTTGAAATGATGTCAAGTTGTAAGCCATCTTAGCACAGTATTATGTCAGGGTATATGTAGGAATCCTCAAGTTGAATTTAATACCTTTTAAGAGTTTTTTTTTTTTAAAAGACCCTTTCCATACATTTTAAGATTACATCCCTTCCTTTGTCAGACCAGGTGAGTGTTACATATGAATTATGAAATTCACACTGTTGAGCCAAAACAGCACAGCATATAAGGCAACATTGTTTGATCCCAATGTGTCGGAAAGAAAGTTAAAGTGATGGTTCGGAGTAATTTCACCCTAGGGTACTTTGCACCATGACCTCGAGCCAAACACTCCCCCAGAAGCTTTTTTCAGCTGGGTCTAGCATTGGGAGAGTTAGCGTAGCAGCGCTATCAGCTGAATAGCTTAGCGCAGGGGCTAATGGACCCATGTTTTTATCTGGTAAATGACCCCACTAATAATGCCCGAAATGATACCTAACTTCAACACTAGTACATATAGGTAAGTGTTCATAAACTTCTGGTGTACTTACAAACTTTCCAATCCATCGTTTTATGAGTACATAACCTATTTGTACTAGTGTAGAAGTTTGGTATCATTTCGGGCATTATTAGTGGGGTCATTTACGAGATACAAACGTGGGACCATTAGCCCCTGTGCTAAGCTATTCAGCTGATAACGCTGCTACGCTAACTCTCCCAATGCTAGACCCAGCTAAAAAGCTTCTGGGAGGGCGTTTGGCTCGAGGTCATGGTGCAAAGGACCCTAGGGTGAAATTACTCCAAACCATCACTTTAAGAGGTGGATGCATTATTCGGCAGACCTAATTTCATAGCTGCAGAGATTTGCATCCCGTTAGCCTGGAAGACAGCCAGGACAAAAAAGTTCCCCAAAATATGTAGTTAGTTATAGGATAGATGCAGTATTAGGCAGAGGTTTTCTTTTTTTACCCGCCGAGAAATGCATTCCCTCATGTCTCAGTGCAGGTGAGTGTCAAATGCCTGATGCTCACACACACACACACACACACACACACACACACACACACACACACACACACACACACACACACACACACACACACACACACACACACACACACACACACACACACACACACACACACACACACACACACACACACACACACACACACACACACACACACACACACAAAATTGCCCAAAATATGTATGCCAAATGTTAAAACCATTTAACTCCTGGGTCTCCACAGACACATTTTAGGGTTAAGGTAAAAACAGTTGATGCAAATCTCAGTAGCTATTTAATCTATTCTGCTGAATTAGGACTCTGAACGTTCATGAACTACTGACTTCAGATCATTTATCACCATTGATAAACCCCACAAAGAAGATTACTTGGGTTTAGAAATCATTACGTCTGGTAGTTTTCGCTTTAGTTGTGGGCACTCCTCCGAGGGCATGCACTTCCATGACACCATTTCCAGAGACAAGCCTCAGCCATCAAACTCCTTGTCCTCCAACCATTTGTCCGAAAACGTACATCTCCCCATTAGCTAGGTAGCACCCGGGTCTAAAAGGGACCTTTGTGTATTGTTATGAAGCAACAGCAGTCAGTGGATCAGTGAGTGCGCTAACAGTTCTATTAGAGGACGTCAAATCAAGCAGGATTCCAAAAATAAACTACACAGAATCCAAATATGCAAGTACAAATGCACAGATACACATTGCACCAAGAGGGAGATACACACCCCATATGTTGATTATTTTTTAATTGATCTATAAAACTTAAAAAAAAAAAAAGAAATTACCAATTGTTTTGTCCAACAACAGTCCAGCTCTCTAAGATAAACAGAAGCAACAATTTGAGAAGCTAAACCTGCTAATCTAATATTTTGCTTGTTAAATTATTAAAATTATGACTTCATTATTGGAATACTTTACCATTTTCTGTCAATCAACTTATCCTTTTAGCATTACAGTATTTTATTCTCTTTGTATAACTGTTATATCTCTTATGATAGTCCAGTCCTACAGTGAGCACAACTCAGTTAAGGCTACATCCCCATAAAAAAATTAAAATAAAACACATTCCAGCTCTCCTCACCTGTTCTTTAGCTTGGGAAACCCAGGTCTGAATCAGCAGCTCCAGTCTGGACTTGTGGTACTTCCTGGTAGTCTTCACTGCAATGAAAATGTCCTTAAACTCTAACAGGTCCCGTGACCTAGACCTTTTGGAGTCCATCCCCCTCTTGGGACTATGGATATCATTCCTGGTACCTTCAGTCTCAGTGGATCTCCCCTGCCCTGCTGAGCTCATATTAGGCTCTGTGGCAGAGTCAGTTTCCCCTGCATCGACAGACGCTCCGGGAACCCTAACATAGTGTGATGGGCCTGCCTTTGCAGGTCTGACTTGGGGTCGGGGCTGAGGCAGGTCCACCTGCCGCGCCGGGGGCTGGAGGGCAGGGATGAGCAGAAGCAGGAGGCCGCAGAAAGCGAGGGAAAACAGGAAGCAAAATTTGCTGACACCCACTGAAGCTATGTGCATCCTGACTGGCCAATGGAGCGGGTTCATCAGCCTCCAGGGCTGCAGTCACTCCCAACACCACCCTGTCCCATCCTCACACCATCACATGGAATTCTGCACAGAAAAAGGGAAAGTTTCAATAACATACAGTATATATGTTCATACTCCTAAGACTCATTCAGCACCTCCAAGAACTTCAAGGTCCCATATGATGCTCTTTTTGAGGTTCCTACTTGTATTTTGTTTTTTTACAAGAACAGGTTTACATGCTTTAATGTTGCGATTATTTCAGATATATTGGGCAAATTGCTTTTGATTTTAGTTTGCGTTGCCAGCTGTAAGTCATGACTGGTTTTCAAGACAGCAGCCGTATGTAAACATGAACACTACTGTCTTTATAATCTATCTTTTCGATAAACTGTACACTTAAAAAGTTCTCAATGCTTCGGTATACATGTAGGGACCCTCATTATGCTACCGTTGAAGTGTGGCGATATTCTGAGCCTTTTTAGTGGTATAAATAGCGATCTGTAGTTACTTTCCCTGTGCCCCGAATACTAGCGTTGTAAGCTAACCAGCAGTCCGCGCTAGGTTCTTTCAAGCTACAAACACATTCGATTAGCATAAAAACATGTCCCAGAGAACGACCAAGTGGGTACACATCTGTTATTAACCCCTTGGTTCATTTTGCGCCGGAATTGTCCTTTAAGCCCCTCTCTTGAAAATGCCCAGTCTGCTCTGATTGGTCAGTGGTATTTCGCATCGATGTTCTCAGAGTCTCTGCACCACCATTGCAGCTGGGGAATAACTGTAACGGCACTGCAGCAGCACTTTCTACCTATATACAGTATAGATGTGACATCACAACCGTACAGAAGTCCTGATGGCTCGTTTAAAAGTACCGTTTCTGAATTCTACACGTGTGTATTTTCTGTGGATTGAGTGTTTTGATTCTTTCACAGCACCTCGACTTGCTCTATTATCGAAAAATATGGCAATCTCACTTTTGTCAATATGGGACCTTTAAAAGAGAGCTCTTCTAAATATATTTGACCTAACTTTTAACAGGTGAGATAAGTTTTTTTTTTTTTTTAAGAAGGGACCAATTGGCATGAACCAAATTATTCAGGATCAACCGGTAAATACAGGGACACGGAGGAGTTTCATGCTCCATTTTCCTTATTCTGATAGTTTCTTCACAATAAAGCCCAGTTAAACAATGAGCTGAAACTCACTATAAAGCTCTGTAAAGTCAGGGAGCTGCAGATTCAGCCCAATTCTCTGTAGGCTCATCACACACATTACATATTGTCCTTTGATACACTGTTACCCTAAAAATATTAATTATAGATGCTTAAAAGGTGAAGCAGGAATTGTTGGTGTCATTTAAGTGTGGTCACTTTAGCCTTTTGTCAAACGGAATTGCCCCCCCCCACAAAATGAAAGGTTTCAGTTAAGAGGTGTGTAGTCTATATCCTTGATGTGCCACTTCCAGGATTGCTCCGGTGCCACAGGTTCCGCTTACTTTGTGTTGGCGTTCTAACCTCCGGTGGATTAGTGAGGACTATGGTTAACTGCTCCTCAGATCTCTGCAGGGTAAATCCAGACAGCTAGCTAGACTATCTGTCCAATCGGAGTTTTCTCTCGCACAACTATTTCGCAGCACCCATGATGATTCTGATTGGTTTAAAGAAATGCCAATAAACCAGAGCATGTTTTGCTCCCATCCCTGAATGCTGTGTGGACTAGCCAGACCCTCCTTCAGCGCGCTTTGGAGGAGGGTCTGGCAAAGTGAGACTAGTGGCGTTTTTCTATTACATGGTACCTGCTCGACTCGCCTCTACTTGCCTCGACGCACTATGCGTCCCTTTTCTATTGCAGATTTTAGTATCGCCTCAGCGTGGCTGGTCGTCATAGCGACTGCCATGGGCGTGGCTTGGTAGCGTTGCATTTCCCCGACTCAATTCCTGGTTCTCCTTCTCCGTAAACAACATGAAATCAACAAGATAGTTAACTTTTCCTGCTCCAGATTTCCCACCGTGGTCAGAAAGAACAGGGGAGACACTTTGTTTCTCTCACTATATGACTCTAGAGTCACTACTCGCTGCCGAGCTAATCGCCGGCACTCTCTCACTCCCTCCCACCAGCCACCACACACACACACACACACACACACACACACACACACACACACACACACACACACACACACACACACACACACACACACACACACACACACACACACACACACACAACCATCACACACACACACTTGTATAACCATCAGGAGAAAGAAAGCTCTGCGTGGAGCCTCCGGCAGCAAAAAACACCGCTGGCTAAACTATTTAAAAATGCCGTCTGTCGCTAGCAATGCAGTGATCAGTGACGATTCTTTCCAACCAATTTGTAGCCTGCAGGGTTTCACGTCAACTTCTCGGCTCGCCTCAGCTCGCTTGGAACCTCGACTGAGGAGGTACTAAAAAAAGTACTTGTTAGCAGGTACCAGGTACTTTTTTTCGTAATGGAAAACCAAAAAAGGCGAGTAGAGTTGAGGTGAGTCGAGCAGGTACCATGTAATGGAAAAGCGCCATAAGATGTGTGTAAAATGTTAAAGGTGATCAGAGCAACCACAAACTGTTAACAGTTAAACTGTGAAAGCAATGTGCTGGTTTCTAGTCTGGTAGTGGGATATTGTACAAAATGGTTGATGGCAAACACTAGAATAGTTTTCCAAATGTCTCCCTATTTTTAATGGCAGACCCTGCACATCCATACAGCTAAGCTGAACTCTGACCTGCGACCATGCTGGAGGCGATTAAGGACCACACTAACACTTCGGTCATGCAGGCTTCATTTAAATGAATGGGAAACCACTAAGTCTCCAAGACTACCACTTAGTCTCTAAATCCACTTTTTAGTCTCCGAATTCATTTTTGTATTATCACTTTTTCTAGTCTGATGTTTTTCAATCACTGTTCAACACTTTGAATTGCATTTTGTTATGTATGAAAGGTGCTTTATAAATACAACTTGATTGATGGTTGATTGATAAAGATTTACCAATAAATGTATCTATTTAGCCTTTCATTTCCATAGAATTAATTCTAAGTTTAATAGAATTTCCAGTCAACTTCTAAGAAATGATTAAATAATTACAGACCCATAACATGAAGTGTTGATTTTACTTGTCTAACTGAAGTTGTGATGTATGTTACTTGCTTGAGATGTTGTTAAAGTCTTACACTGATCCATGCCCCTTTCATTTTAAACAATACTACTAATGTGTTACTCTAGATAGAGTTCCATCGGAGTTCACTCCTTAAATATTTCCAAAAATATTCAATTTTGTAAATTTTTTGTCCACTTCTCACCAACTCATTTTGTTTTTGAGAAAACTTTCTAACACCCCATTTCACAGCTCATTGGAGCTTACTTGCTGTTGCGTTCCCCCCAGAAGAAAACCCCCCACACATCTGTTTCCAATACTGGTTTCTGTCCCCTACAAAGGGCCCCGTTTAGTTCCGAAATGGATGACAGGAATCCGTATTGATCCCCAGCAGCAGACAGGCTTTACTCCTGCTGCTCAGTGTTCATAGATTTATTTCAGATACACTCTGGTTTTGGCGAGTCAGCAGTCAGAGCCAGCAGTTAACCAACAAGTTCATAAGTGTGCCATCTGAGAGCCAGGCCACCACACTGACTGGAGCATATTAACTGGGTGCAGCTATTTTCTAGAGAGCAGGTACACTGCATCAACAGCGAGGCCGTCTTTCAAAGCTCAGGCCAGTGGATGAACTGACCTGAGAAGCCTAAAGCTTGATTTATACTTCTTAAGTCAGTCCTGCGGAAAATCTATGCCACTGCTACGTACGTAGGTAGGTGGAGACACAAACCTACGCTGTAGCCTGACGTGCACCTCACCAAAAATTTAACTACACGTCGCGGCGACGCACGTTGCTCGGCTGTGGCCTGGTAGCGTAGTATTCCCCCCAGCTCCTTTCCTGGTTCTCCTTCTCCATAAACAACATGAAATCAAGGAGAGGGTTAACTTCCCCTGCTCCAGATCTCCCACCGTGGTCAGAAAGAACAGGGGAGACTCTGGTTCTCTCACTAGGACTCTAGAGTCACTACTCACTCAGAAGATAATCACCATCACTCTCTCACTTCTCCCTCGCTCTACCACACAATCCACACACACACACGCTGGCTCGACGCACACACCAGCGCACAAGTATAAACTTCAGGCCACTTACGTAGGCTACGGAGAAAGCGCTGCGTGGAGCCTCCGCAGAACCATAAATCACACTTTAGCTTACATGTAAAGTGTTTATTTTTGATTTTTGCTAAAGCTCTTGGTCCAAACTGAAAAGGTGAAACAATGTGAACATGGTTAAATCTCTTTACAATCCTCTTTCAGTTGGCAAACAACTAGATCAAACAAATAGTCAATTAATATATTAACAGACAGAAAATGTATACATAAACAGATGAATTAATAATGAAAATAATCGTTAGTTGCAGCTCTACAAACAAATGTGCATATAATAAAAAAATACAAGCAATGGTGGAATGTAACTAAGTACATTTACTCCAATACTGTACTTCAGTCCAAATGTTGAAGTACTTGTACTTTACTTCTAGTCTTTTCTTTTCATGCCACTTTCTACTCCGCTACATTTCAGAGAGAAATATTGGACTTTTTACTCTACTACATTTATCTGACAGCTTTACAAATTAAGATGTTTGCACACAAAACACATGTAGTCTATAAAATATGTTTAATTATAAATTAAACTGCCTAACAATTTATAGACCTACAAGTGCAGCTGAAATGATCAGATCATTGAACACTTAGTTGATTGACAGAACTGTTTTGATCGTTTCCAGTTTCCAAAAGCTAAGAGTGCGGTGACCTATGACCTCCAAAAAAAGGATGTGGAATTGTGGATGGGCAAGCAAAGAGGGCAACAAGCAATTACTCATTAGAATACAAATTCTAGTAAAAAATAACAAGTAAAAACAATAAAAGTTTGTTTGAAGAGTTTCTAAATTGAGCCAAAATCTCATTGTTATCCCACGGTAAAGACCACAATCTCCTTTACATACAGATTTCCAACAGTTTTTAAAGGGCACGGTGCCTTCCCATGCTTCCACGGAGAGCTTTATAAAACCAACTATGTCTCCGGATACTTCAGCCATTGCCTTTAATACCAACCTTAAGATAGCTCCGGGAACTTGCTTATCAAACAGCTCTTACTTCCGTTTAAAAATGAGAACATTTAAGATCGGCTTGTTTATTACGCAATGTTACATACAGTATAATTATGGCACAAGTAGTATTAAGAGTCAAAGAGACACACTGTTGAATTCCCCAAGCATTTCTACAGCAGTGTAACACTGAAGATGTGCGAATGAGAAAAGCCGTTCCAAAAAGGAGAATTTGCATTCAACTAGCTTCAATAAGCTGATTGAGAATTACGTCTATGACGATTTGAAGAGTAGCGTAGTTTTAATCCCTAACGTAATACCTTTTATCCTCTTGTTAGACGGGACGCACACGTCCGTCTGTAACAAGCGCTATCTAAATAGAAAGACTTCCAAGTGGAGTTTGGCGTGGTGAACCAGCTTAGGAGAGAACGGTACCGGGACCTCGGTGCAGCACTTACCATGACATTTTGGAGGACACATTTGACGGTTTTTTCCAATATGACGAGAACGGAAGCATATAGCTTTGACTGAAAAGCAACTAGCTTACTGAAAGAAAAAAACTGTTTCGATGGTGTTGAATGATAACGTGAATGCCACCGGATCCACTGCTCGACTCGCTGTCTTTCTTTTTGTTCCGACGTGACTTTAAATTGACCGTCCAGCGGTTTTCGTAGATCCTCTTCTGCCGTTTCGGAGTAGGTCAGCGGTCTTAATGGCGGTCAGGAAGTTATTAAGACTGCTTAAACCAGCACACGGCTACTTTCACAGGCAGCCCGTCCACTTCGAGGCTTCCAAACATTCCACAAACCACTAAACTCATGTCGGAAAGCAGTGCCAAGCTGGACGTGATAACACAACTGCCATTCCGGTCACATCTTTCAAAATAAAAGATGTATTAAAGCACTGTATCGTCATTGTCAGAAGGGTAGAAAACAAGGCGGCCTGAGTGTGACTTTTATGAAGGTCAAACAAATAAAAATTAAACGGTGGTGACTTTTTGTAATAGCCTATTGGTATTACAAGTAAAAACACGTAGGCCTAATTTAGTCAATTATCTGATAATGATTCACAATTTAGTTTTTCACTTTATTATATTATTGTTACAAAATTGTAATTAGGCTACATAACTAAATCATTATTATTGTTACAATTCCAATGAGTCGTATTGCCCATTTATTTAACAACGTTATTTTCTTTCTTTTATACGTTTATAACCGTCATTTAGGCCAATGCAAAACTGATAACATTATGCAATTATTTACAAATTAAATGTCAGACCACTTTGAATGATCACGATTAGGCTACAATGCTCAACGTTTTAATGTAGCTAAAGTGTAATGCTTTTATTCTTAAATTCGTGAATGTCTGCTATTGATTGAGATTAATTTCGTCAACTTGACGCAGCCTGAGTCCCCGCTGTGTGTTCTGCGACTATTGTCTGTTGGTGAAGTCAACTGGTCCAGTCTCCGCCTCTGTGGTCGTAGCTCAGCGCTCTCTGGCGGCCGTCGTTAGCAGGGTCTACTCTGCACACACTCATTTTGCTCGAATGATGGAAACAATTCTGACAATTCAAAAAGATGAGAACTTTTTCCAAGGTACATCACAAATCAATGAGAGACATTTTTACTGCACACATGGGTTTTAAAGTAGCCTATATATAGAAGTGTGTGTATATATAGGGTAGTGGCACTTCTACTAGATAAAATCCATTATCAACTATTTATTTTATCTGTTTCTATCCCACAATACTAATGTCATTATCAGAAAAACTACAAAGGCCTATATGATGCATGAGAGCATCCATACAATATTTTGTACTTTTCTTATTAACATATGTGCTGACACGAAACGTCAATAAATGTATCTACCAACAAGAATTGTGTGTGTAGCAAAGCCTCCTGATCTTTGTTACCTGCTACCATTGCACCAGCTATATATATATATTTCTCAGTCCATAGGGAGTTGGGTTGGGAACCGGAGGGTCGCTGGTTCAAGTCCCTGTACGGACCAAAGTACGGAGCCTGCAGTCTTTCCTACTGTATCACCTCCACGGTACTGTGGATGAAGTTCTGGCAAAGCGAGACTAGGCCTATTTGTGTCCTCAGCACTACATATGTTACTCTGTGATTTGGTTATACAGCAAAATTTACAATTAAATTCCATATTTCCACAGGCTGCGCCAGTCACTGCACTGGCCTGCAATAGCTAGTGGAGAAGAAAAGCAGAGTGAAGCGGGACAGTGTGTGGAAATATTGGGTTTAAGCATTTGTTTCACTGAAGGCAAACACTAGGGAAGTAACAGCTAAGCTGACAATGCCAATCAATCAAAATCCCCCAAGAACCTGCATTTCCATGGAATTTTCCAAAACGGCTATTCACCGCCTGTCCACCAGATGCCTTCAGACGTTATCTGCCTTTCCATTCACTCACTGTTGCCAGCGTTGCCATTGTGTTCTGGCAGTTCTTGCTTGTAGCTTGATGGTTGTTCCTGTTCCCTGTTTTGCCAACCTGGCTGTTATTTGGCCAGCTGCCAGTCTATGACCTGATTTCTGATGGAACCCTACTGGACTTGATTGCTTTCTTTGAGTGCCTTCCCTCACTGCAAGCCTGTTTATTTGACCAACCATTTAATAAAGTCTTATTTATTCTGCCTGCTCTGTGGTCTGTCTGCGTGGAACATGCAAATGAGCCATGACATATTTTAACGGGATCTTTTCTAAGGTCCTTTTGTACCTGTTGCCTCATGTGTGTGTCACTGTGTCTAACACTTGACACAATACAGACAGCTCTGATCACAAGGTGCGTCATAACCATGACAGGAGAAAAATTAGATTTTTGAGGAGAGAGTGTGAAGTGCAAGACTAATGACACATATTGCAGCTGATTTTGACTACGGCCGCTTGATAATTGGTGAAGCATCATGCTGCTGCCAGCTAATTCATGGTTTCCACAAGGGTCCACGTGACGTAAAGTACTGTATGATCAAGGCTTCAGAATAATCTCTATTTTGGTCTGTTTGGGAGGAAAACAATTTGGGATTGGCACTAACTGTCCTTGAGTCCCTTTCTGATCAGACCTCATTTTAAAAAAAAAATTGTTTTATGCAAATGAAGTTTGAGTATGTTTTCCACTAGTCTGTGTTAGATTGAGACCAACATTGAAGACCTCTACTGAACACTTCTACATCGAAGGATATAACCGTACCCCTTTCCACTAAGCAGTGCACTATCAGTAGAAAGAGGTGTCATGTCCATTAGCTGTAGAGATGAGTCACATTGAGATTAGTCAACAGTATATCAACGACATTCCACTTCTGGGAGTGCTTCGTTGCCGACCGAAATTCCGCCGGATTTCACTCTTTTTGGCCGGATGTCCGTTACCTTCCTCTTTCTCTGTGTTGGCGTTGTAACCTCCGGTGGATTAGTGAGGACTATGGTTAACTGCTCCTCAGATCTCTGCAGGGTAAATCCAGACAGCTAGCTAGACTATCTGTCCAATCGGAGTTTTCTGTTGCACGACTAAAACTACTTTTGAACGTCCACATGTTCCACCAAAACAAGTTCCTTTCCGTGGCTATAGTGCAGCGGCATTGTGGCTCTTTGCGGTGCTTAGCGTCGCCCAAGACGATTGTGATTGGTTTAAAGAAATGTCAATAAACCAGAGCACGTTTTTCTCCCATCCCAGAATGCTATGTGGACTAGCCAGACCCTCCTTCGCAGCGCTGTGGAGGAAGGTCTGGCAAAGCGAGGCTACATTGAGATTAACGTCAGACTAGCACATTTAACGCAACACACAATTAACCTACTGAAATACAGCGCGTGTTTGCTCTAAAGTGCTCAGTCATTCTTCCAAAGCGGACCAGCCAGCCTGATGTGTATATGAAAAGATTTTCAAAACAGAATAATGTATACACACATTCATTCTGGATAACAGTACATCAGATCACATCAAGATGGAAGTACTGGCAACCTTGTACTAGCTTGTTGATTCTAACATCTGGTTGGCTCCTAACAGCTTTCACCAACTCTTATGTAACACAGAGTGCAGCTGCTCCAGGCCCAAATCGTGGAGTCAAAATGCATGAGTAGCTGGTAAAGAGAGTGGAACAATAAGCACACAAACAAGAGCCAGATATTTTCTCACAACATGGTAGACCAAATCAGAACTTAAGGAGCATTAATAGTTTTTTTGTCTATGTGTAGGCAGCAGAACAAGCTGTAAACTCAACTTTGACATAAAGTTGTTATAGTGAACGTGTTAGCAAACAGTTGCCTATTTACACAGTGGGGTTTTCACTAAAAAAACAGCTGCTTACTGTCCCGGGAAGCGATGCTCATGAGAGCACTGAGACAAAACCAGTAAAGTTTTGAAGTGTAAAACCAAAACAATGAGCTGAAAGACACTAAAAAGCTGAGAGGAACTGCAGAGTTGGTGATAATTCTCTGTGGGTTTGTCATGAGCAACTTCTCTTACATTACAGACAGTAATTTGATCTATTGTTAATATAAAAATATTGGTTATTGCAGCTTTAAAAATCAATGAACATAACAGTAATATCAGGGATCTGAGACAATTGATCCCAAAAGCACAACTCACGAGGCCAAAGAAGGTAGAAGCAAAAAGTTCTTTACTTTGAAGCAAACTCCAGGCAGGCAAAAGTACAAACAGGGTCAGGCAGAGTCGAAGTCCAAAAGGCATAAACAGGGTCTAAAAAACTAGGTAACAATCAATAACCATAAATACTGGAAAGCTAGACTACAACACTGAGACAATCTGGCAGAGGACTAGTGGAAATGACTTGGTGATATACTAGTCTGCTAATGAGAACAGCTGAATGGGGAGGATGAGCAGGTGAAGTGAATCAAATGATGGGAGGTTGATGTTGAAAAAGCATATGACATGTTGTGGAAAGAGGGACTTCTTATTAAACTAAGTCATGTGGTTATAAATGGTAAATTGTACAACTGGATTGTTAGATTTCATGTTTGGAAGGACAATAGAAGTAAAAGTGGCTACAGAATATTCCAATAAGTACTCAGTAGAAAATGGAACTCAGCAAGATAGTGTATGTAGTCCATTATTGTTTAATATAATGATCAATGACATCTATGAACAGGTTGGACATAAAGTAGGAAAATCACTTTATGCTGATGATGGGGCTCTTTGGGTTAGTGGTCGAAACCTGGACTATTTCAAAAACAAAATGCAAGCTGCAATAGACAAAGTGGAAGACTGGACTAATAGATGGGGAACTGTCAATTGAAAAAACACAAGTCATATGCTTTGCTAAACGACATATATCAGTACCTATGAAATTATGTGGAAAAATAATTGAGCAGGTCAGAGTGGTTAGGTTTCTTGGGGTTTTGTTGGATGAAAAGCTGACTTGTTGTCAACATATTATTAAGGTGAAAAACAAGTGCAAAAAGATCAATAATATACTAAGATGTCTATCAGGGCAAGATTGGGGAGCGAATAGGGCATCATTATTAAATGTATATAGGGCACTTATGAGAGCAGTACTAGATTCTGATTGCATAGCATATGCATCTGCAGCAGAGACTAATCTTAAAACGCTTGACGTACAGCAGGCTCAGGCTTTACATATTTGTAGTGGTACATTTATACAGATTGAAATGGGGGAAATGCCACTGCGGATTAGGAGAGTAAATCTTATGATGGCGTATTGGGTCAATTTTCAAGGTCATGGAATATTCCATCCTACGAAGACCATTTTGCAGGCTTTTTGGGAGCATAACAAGTCCAATTTTCATAGTTTTGGGTGGATAGGAAATGTAAAAGCAGAAAATATAGGTTCAGGAAATATAAAATATAGTCCAACAGTCCCGTCATCAACTATTCCTCGCTGGTTGATTGTGATGCCATTAGTAGATTTAAATATCCAGCAATTGAGAAAGAAGTCGGGGCAGAGATATACTGGGAATATATTACAGCATTATATTGAGCAAGACTTTGCAGAAAAGTTGTTGATATTCACAGATGGTTCGAAAGATCCTGAGACTGGACGTACTGGAGCCGCAGTTTACATTCCACAATATGTATTAAGAAGAGAGCCACAGATCATTTATCAGTTTATACTGTTGAGCTTCTGTCGCTATTATACTAGCATTGGAACGGTTGGAAGAAAATAAAAAAATGAATGCACTAATTGCTTCGAATAGTCTGGCAATGCTTATGAGCATAAAAACAGTGAAATCATGCAGACAATATCAAATTTTTGAAATACATAATTTATTGTACAGCATGTACAATAAGGAAGTAAAGGTTTGCTTCGTGTGGGTTCCTGCCCTTATAGGTGTAGATGGAAACGAGGATCCTGACATATTGGCCAAGCATCAACTAAATCCCAGATTGTGGACATGGACATCCCACTTAGTAAAACTGAGGGCAAAGAAATTATTAAGCATCAAATGGAAATAGTATGGCAAGAATACTGGGACATAAATGACACAGGAAGCCATCTATATAACATTCAAAGACATATTGGGTCGGCAAGAAGACAGAGGCAGCAATAGAAGAGAAGAGGCAATTTTTCCACGTCTCAGGATAGGACATACTGGACTAAATAAAACTCTCCACATAATAGGTTAACACCCTAACACACCATCCCGCTAACACACACACACACACACACACACACACACACACACACGGGCACACACACACACACACACACACACACACACACACACACACACACACACACACACACACACACATGCACACACTTAAACAGGGAGAGCATTTCCAAACTCACTCTGACATACACTCCCACAAACACACAGCCGCACATATGTGTCCACACACACACACACACACACACACACACACACACACACACACAGAGCACTTCCAGGTACCCCTCAGCATACATACACATGCACTCATAACACTACGATGTGCAGTGGGCTACATATATAAATACATATACATATATAGATACATACATTGCACCATACAAATATTGCATACAGATTGTCATTCTCATAGCCCAGACCTTAAATACCATCGGACCCTGTGTTTTTGCGCTGTCCCTCTCATTGCTAAAGGAACAGAAGACCTGCCAAACCTGGCTGTTCTTATTTTCCTTTGCAGAATCCTTCCATTGATCCATGTTATTGATCATCTTCCCTCTCCGAAGGATTTAAATGAATGTCACGCTTTAGAGAAGTTTTGGGACAGTTATGCACAGTCAATGTACATCCACTAAAAGTGCTGTTTTTTGCCACTGACAGGCTTAGATTGTTATTATAAGTGTCTGACAACTACGTTCAGAAGATTTCATCAGAGGCGACTTGTTGCTGGGAGAGAACCGTGGAAACGCTAGTGAGAGTTAAAGAGAGGAGTGGTGGGTGAGAGTTTGTTGTGTTGGAGTGAAGAAAGTGTCGCTTAGTGTAATCTAAAATATTTTCAATTGCACATTCTGAATTTTGCCAACTTAATTTCAAGCTACACTTCGCGCAGCTTTCATAGACTAATGTTTGTAGGACACGGACAAGCCAAAGTTATGGCAAAAGTGCCCTCTAGGGTGCCCTTAAATGGATAAAACCTGATCTAGGGTGCCCTTCAAGTAGAGAAAACATGATGCAATGTCCTCTAGGATGCCCTTAAATGGATATGCATGTGCATATTTCTGCACGCTTATGCCCCACTGCATGCAGCTGGTGCCCTTTTTATTTTTTTTTGCCCCTGCCCCTCAGACAGCCTGAGTCCACCACTGACTACTGTCAGCCAAAGAGGAGAAGAAATCGTATACTAGAGCACATTTTCCTAAAGAAAAGTGGAACTGCTTCTCTTCATAGCAGATTCATCTACCAACCCATATAGAGCTGGCTCAGGTTTGGTTTTGGACCAGCTCTCAGTTATGCTGTTGTAGTTTTAGACTGCCGGGGGACTTCCTTCCTTTGACACACTGAGCTCGTCTCTCCTCTCTCTTTCCATCTGTGTGCACTCTTGTCCCAGTAATGCTTGTTACTAACTTAGCTCTGGGGAGCTTATTCCCCGGAGTCCTTGTGTTTTCTCACCTCGCAGTTTTCCTTGGATTACTGTGGCACCTAAATCATGATAGCAGCTGCCGCCGTGGTCCTGCTCAGCGCCCTGCTACGCCCTACTGAGTCCTGCGGTGCCCTGCTACACCATAAACTACTATTTCTAGTCACAGTTCCATTATCTTTATTGTGACAATATAACAGACACCGCCTACCAAGAGCCTGCGTCTGTCCCAGGTTTCTCCCTAAAAGGAAGTTTTTCCTCACCAGCGTTGCACTAAATGTTTGCTCTTGGGGGAATTACTGGAATTGTTGGGTCTTTGTAAATTATAGAGTGTGATCTAGAACTACTTTATCTGTAAAGTGTCTTGAGATAACTCTTATGATTTGATACTATAAATAAAATTGAATCGAATTGAAAATGAAAGCTGCGGACAGAGCGTAGGTAATGTTGACCTGCTAACAGTACGCACAAAAGCATGGCAGCATAACAGCAATTTTTGAATCTTTCCCTATGTTGTCAGACTCTCATAATAACAATCTGAGCCTGTCAGTGGCAAAAACAAGCACTTTTAATTGACGTGCCCGGCGGTCGCTTGCCAGGTTTGCGGCGGTTGGCTACAGCGCTCTCCCTCAACACCGGACCAATTTCAAAAATTGTTGTTCCCATTAATCACAAAAACATGGTGGAATGGGCTCCAGGTTAAAAAATATACAAGTATACAGGTCCTTTATTTTATGCAATGTAATAGCCTACTTACCAACCCTTTTTTGTAATGAATCAGTATAATACAAACTAAGTGGCCACACAGGGGCCCTGTGACCTGCGGGGCCCCTGTGGGTTCATCTGTGTTGCCCACAGAGAGAAAGAGAAAAAACAGGACACAAGATGAATCCCCAGGTCTCTGTTTATTAGTGATCACAAACACATTACCTTCCATCAGTTGCATGTTTGACTCTTCTCTTCTGAAGCCTTTTGGCATCAGATGATGAATCATTTCATATATATATATATATATATATATATATATATATATATATATATATATATATATATAT
Organism: Perca flavescens; assembly: GCF_004354835.1. NCBI lineage: Eukaryota > Metazoa > Chordata > Actinopteri > Perciformes > Percidae > Perca > Perca flavescens. The sequence goes on from NC_041351.1 coordinate 29,594,016, forward strand.
ATATATATATATATATATACAGTACAGGCCAAAAGTTTGGACACACCTTCTCATTCAATGCATTTCCTTTTTATTTTCATGACTATTTACATTGTAGATTCTCACTGAAGGCATCAAAACTATGAATGAAAACGTGGAATTATGTACTTAACAAAAAAGTGTGAAATAACTGAAAACATGTCTTATATTTTAGATTCTTCAAAGTAGCCACCCTTTGCTTTTTTATTAATAAGGGACAAAATTCCACTAATTAACCCTGACAGGACACACCTGTGAAGGTAAAACCATTTCAGTTGACTACCTCATGAAGCTCATTGAGAGAACACCAAGGGTTTGCAGAGTTATCAAAAAAAGCAAAGGGTGGCTACTTTGAAGAATCTAAAATATAAGACATGTTTTCAGTTATTTCACACTTTTTTGTTAAGTACATAATTCCATATGTGTTCATTCATAGTTTTGATGCCTTCAGTGAGAATCTACAATGTAAATAGTCATGAAAATAAAGAAATGAATTGAATGAGAAGGTGTGTCCAAACTTTTGGCCTGTACTGTATATATAATAACTTTTATTATCAGACTAACATGATTGCTATTGTGTATCCAAACTGCACCTCAGTTTGAACAGAAGAGAGACGTTTTTGTGCAGCACAGCAACCTTTAAATCTTTGCCCTATTTAACCTTTAATGGGTGTAGTGACCGGATAGAGTAAGTTGGTGAAAATATTACACAGTGATTTTAAAATTAAAGCTAGGATATGTTGGAAAAGTAGTGTACATATCAAAAACAAAGGATGAACAAAGTTGTTTCACAATTCTTTCATGAGTGACATTATTCCCCACATTTCTGAAGCAACTGGAAGGGATTTTAAACAATTAACTTTTTAGATATTTTAGGCTAAATGCATCATTTCAGCTCTTCAACTGGTTTACAACACCAATTCACACATAATGGGTATTAACACAGGGAAGTTACAGACCCACAAACAGAGGGGCACCGTGTCTCCATCTCATCAAGGACACCTCTCAATATAAGTCATGGTCACATAGGAACAAATCAATACATCAATTTGATCCATACCGGGATTCTATAAACTGGAGTATATAGTGAAATTAAATTAAGAAAAGAAAAATTGATTTCTGGATATACTGCTCAAATAGCCTTCTAGGAGGAATCATATTGCTTTGAAGTCATATTACATATATTGCCAAATGCTGAATCATGGCCTTACAACTCCACATTATGTAATTTCAATGCAAAAACTACACTTACAACCCATAGTAAGTGGTAGCTACTGTATGGCAGAAGTTAAGCCATGCTACATAGGTAGAATATTAAAGTGCTCATAATATGCTCATTTTCAGATTCATAATTGTATTTAGAGGTTATATCATATATATATATATCATATTATACTTCATAATTGTATTTAGAGGTTGGACCAGAATAGGTTTATATGGTTTAATTTTCAATAAACACCATATTTCTGTTGTACTGCACATTGCTGCAGCTCCTCTTTTCACCCTGTGTGTTGAGCTCTGTTTTAGCTACAGAGTGAGACATCTCACTTCTGTTCCATCTTCCAATAAAGGAAAAGGGAAAAAGCCAAAAAGCATAATATGAGCACTTTAAAGGATAATTCCATTTTATTAGTACTTGGGTCTTGATTTAAGTAACTGCTGAGATCTGGGACACTGAAGTCAAAGTTAAGAAAATTGGTCTGCAAACTTTAATAACTTTACAGTTTGCCTTCATTTTCTCTCCCAAATACATTTCATGTTACTGTTTATGTTTCAGATCCCTTTTTGGTAATGGCACTACAATCAGATATTTCAGCAATTAAAATGACTGGGCCTTTAATAATACTGTGTTACCCAATGAAGTGTATTCTAACTGCACACAAATACACCGTAGAACAGTTCTTGTGATTTGTGTCTCAATAGTGTTATACCCTTGCACTGTCTAATGAGTAGTCAATTGTTTTGGATGGAGTAACAGAAGTGCAGTTAACTTCAAGCTTAGAGTAAACGCTGAGATTTTACAACAAGGTTTGTGTGTAGAGACTCTGATTACCCCGGAGTAAGATGACAGCTGGGCTCACAATCATTTCCATGAGCAGGATCAATCTTCAAAGCTTTTTCCACTGCCTAACTATTCCAAGCTGTACATCTACGTAAGGTAGGCTACCTTCACAGAACTCAGGATTTTGGTTCAGTTTGTCTGAACTAGTCTATATCCTTGACGTTCCACTTCCGGGAAATCGCAGAGAAATTCCGCCAGATGCATGTATTTTCACCGATGTGCGTTTCCTTCCACTTACTTTGTGTTGGTGTTCTAACCTCCGGTGGAATTGTGAGGACTATGGTTAACTGCTCCTCAGATCTCTGCAGGGTAAATCCAGACAGCTAGCTAGACTATCTGTCCAATCTGAGGTTTCTCTCACACAACTATTTTACAGCGGCTCTGTGCGGGGCTTAATGCCGCCCATGATGATTGTGATTGGTTTAAAGAAATGCCGACAAACCAGAGCACGTTTTTCTCCCATCCAGGAATGCTATGTGGACTAGCCAGACCCTCCTCCGCTCCGCAGCGTAGTGGATGGTCTGGTAAAGCGAGACTAGTCTGAACAGACACTGCCAAACCACACTGAGAAAACATGGTCCCTAACCGTCCTCCAACAAAACTATAGTGCAGTTTGTTAGGAGAAGACATGCCACCAAAATGCTAAGGTTTAGGCGTATAGACGAATCCGGCAGCTGATTTATGTCTTATCAAGCACCGCCAGCGTTACTGAGGTGGCAGAGTGGAACTGAATTCACTGACAGTGAAAGCAGAGATGGGTTCATCCCACCCAGCAGTCTGTGTGAATGTGGAAGTTATTCAGTCACAAAGCTCTAGTCTGAAACTGGTTGTGACTCAGGATTTTGGGAAAAAATAAAAGTGCTGTGTGGTCATTAACCCAGCAGGAATACTGGCTGGCCGGTATTTAAATAATCAAACTCCATAATTCCTTGAAGCGCGATCAGAAGAAATGCATAACTTAATAGATAAATACAACATAATGTAATTTCATTTAATAAAAAAGTGGAATTTTGTCCAGGAAACATAGTACTAAGCTGGCAAGAACTCAGCCAGGTGGCAGCTCACCAACGGCCCATTGCAGGCACATCACTCGGCCTTTTGATGACGAGCTGCTCAGAATGTGATCCAAACATGAGGATTTAATAATACTGGAGATTTAGAAAAGTAAAAATAACTTCAATGGATCGGAGCATTGTGGATTTTACGTTCTGTTGTTTCCTAAGTCTTAGTTTGTTGTTGGAGCGGCTGATAACAGCACAGAGCAGAAAAGATGTCTAGCCCTGTGTTAAAACTGGGCTGAATTTAAATCTAGGTTTTGTAGATTATAACCTTTTTAATAGTCTTTGATGACTATACTTTTTTAAAATATAATCAATGTTACAGGCTCCACTGGACAGATTTTTTGGAACAAGCTCTTAAATAGTGAAATCCTTTGCATATATTACAGTGTTAGAGACGTTTCTACAAGTTAGGTGTCATCGCAGTAGTGGTGACTTGTCTACTTCTGCCTACAAACCACATCTGTCTACAAGAACACAGACCTTGCCAAATGTATTTGGTAATGGATGAATTTGAAGGAAAGCTGGCAGAAGAGATGTTATTATAGAAAGGTGAACATGCTGAGTGCTGAGTACAGTGGTGGTACTGTGCCACAGCAATAGAAGCTCCAGTATGGGTACAGCTTGGCACATGTGCCCTGGAAAAACCCTTTACAAGGACCACATTATAGCTCATACACAATACAAGTTTCACAAATGACCACTAGAGGGTGACAGAGGGCTGCATTTGGGCTCATGCACACACACGCACGCACACACAAACACATACACAGAGGAGGGAAGGCTGGGGACTCTGCTGGATCATGCTGGAGGGGCTGAGGCCTGATCACTCGTCAAACCGTCCATCCAGGATGCTCTCAAAGGAGAAGGGGAAAAACTTGAAGCCCTGGCCGCAGTAAAACTTGTTCTGGAACTCCACCCTGAAAAGGAGGACACACAGGAAGAAATCGGTGGTGAGAACTGGGGTTTAACAAGTATGGTTAAATAGATGGGAACACAATGGAAATGCCAGAGTATTAAGTGTTTCCTGTTGAATATTATCAGGGTGAACTGAGGAAGATCATTCTCAAAAGGAATAACTATCTTTCAGTTGATAAAAGATGTGTAATCTAATGACTGCCAGCTTTGGACAGTGAGCAGGATCAGGACAGTGGTGTCGCTGACACACCTGTTCATCAAGCAACTTTGACCCTTATTACCCCCCCACATAAATATATACAAACAAGGACTAACTAACTAAAAGTGTCAGGATGCTGAACAGCATCTGAAGCCCTATTCCCTTACCAATGTTGGAATCGGGAGGCCGTGACCGACAATTTTGGTAACTTTCCGAGGGATAACACTGGTTCATAGTCAGGAAGTAAGAGACATACACTGATTATATAAACTAATGAAATTACATGAAAATGAAAAATGTGATTTTCTGGATATACTGATCAAATACTGGGGGGCAAATCATATTGCTTTGTAGTCATATTACAAATGTTGTATCATGCCCTTACAGCTCCACATTATATCATTTTATGGCAAAAACTGCACTTCACAACCCATAGAGTGTTTCTAAGTGGTAGATAGGGTAGAATCTAAGTCATGCTACATGAACAGCACATTAAGGGACAATTCCAGCTTATTACAACTTCATTTAATTGCTGAGAGCTGGGACAATAGGTAGGTAGGTATAGGTAGGTAGGTAAATTGAAGCAGAAAGTTGGTCTGTAAAATTATATTATCTGACCTCTTTTTCTCTACTGAAAACCGACATTGAGCCCTACTTTAAGCAGTAATTGGCCAGGTGTGGTAGGTAGGTGAGAAAGTGGATGGGGTTTGAACACCACTAATCCGGGCATTTATAATGTTCCAACCAAGTTCAAAACCATGAGTGCCTTTGAGGAACGACTGCCTTTGTGTAAACGATTATCCCCATTTGTATATTTGTGTCCCCACTTCGGCCTTTAGACGTGGTTCTGTGAGGCTATGAATCAATGAATTCATTGTAAAAAATAAAATGTTGAAGTTGAAAGCTTGTTTTTGACCCTTAGTGATCAAACATGCTGATGTTAAGCAGGTTTAATGTTTACCAGCCGCGACAGCAACGCTGGTATTGTTTTCACCTTGTGAGTGAGTGTGTGAGTGTGTGTGTGTGTGTGTGTGTGTGTGTGTGTGTGTGTGTGTGTGTGTGTGTGTGTGTGTGACATAATGGCAAAATGTGGTCCTGGAGGCAAATTTTCTTTTCCCAGGATGGCAAAGTCATGACCGGCTTTACTCTGCCTCTGATTGGCTAGGAGTTGTTGTCTTTTTCGGTTCGGGTGGTTAGGTTTAGGCACGAGGAGTGATATTGATTAGGGTAAGAAAACCAACCAATCAGAGGCAAAGTACGGCGGTTCATGCCTTCGCCATCCTAGGAAAAGAAATATTGCGTCCTGGAGACACCTACTGAAGCTGGAACTACCACAGAAGAGTACTTGCCAGGTGTTTACATTTCTGCCTGTCTGTTTGACAGATCTTGTCACCAAAATAGCGCCACAATTGTGCAAGATGCAGTCACGAAACTTAAAGGGGGTGTAGTTGAGATCAAAATGAAGGCAAAGTTCAAAGATGGGTGTGGTCCGAGCATGGGTGGAAGTAGGGACACTTTACACCCATGGCACAATTTGGCGTCGCAGCTGTTGTGATCCCATCGCAAGATAGTCTCTAGTTTAGCATGTTAGCATGCTAACATTTCCTAATTAGCACTCAAGTACAGCTGAGCTGAGGCTTTAGTTTTGCAGATGTTTGGTCATAAACCAAGTATTGGAAAAATTCTAATGTTGACCCGATATTGGCGCTTAATGAAAAGTCAAAGGATCCCCAAAGGTAATACAAGTCATCCTGAGGGGAATATTACATTACATTACATTACATTACATTACATTACATGTCATTTAGCTGAGGCTTTTATCCAAAGCGACTATCAATTAAGTGCTTTCAACCTTGAAGGTTCAAACTCCAGACAACAAGTAGTAAGTCCAATTACATTAGCTTCAAATAAGCAAAACTACAAAGAGCCATATGAATGTGCAGCTGTAAAAATATATATAATTTATAGACAGGAAGACACAGCAGATGGTCTGCTAAAAACCGGGAGATTTGGAATGTAGGATTTCAAGACTAAAGTGCACCTTCAGTGATAATATTCTTATTCTTGTCAGGGTGAAAACAACCAAGGATGATAAAAAACGAAAAAAAAGAATTGTCTCTTATGTCTTTAAGGCAGGGCACATTCCATTAAAGTAAGTCAAAGTAAAATCCTCCCACACAACAGTGGAACTATTCTCTGCTCAGCCCTGTGAAATGGCTGATAGTGTATAAAAAATAAAGATAATCATATCAATAGATCTGTCTTATCAGCACTACATGACTGTGACTGGCTGATATATGACTTTAATAAAATACCACTGACAACCTTGTTTGTCAGTGAACTCACACATAAAAAAACTCACACTAGTACAGGATGTACCACAGAGTACTGGTTCACTCCAGCAGAAACATGAGTATTGTTTCCATGTGTTGTCTAGGCTCTGAGGCTCGGAGCTTGCTTGTTATGCTGCTGATGTAAGATTTTGAACATATTTTGTTCAGCGAGACTCATACTATAGTGTACTAGTTAAAGTGCCACTCTTTTGGGTTTATAAGTTGTAACTACTGACAGGGCTGGACTGGGGTAAAAAATCAGCCCTGGTCTTTTGAGACCCAGACCAGCCCACCAACCTTCCTTGCACTCCCCTTCAACACATGTACATAGCAGCAGGGTTCAACAGTGACAGAATGGTAGATTTTCTTGACTTAGCAGCCTTTAACATTCACTAGTCATTTGGATGGTGGACAAAAAGTTAGATTTGAACCTTGCATACCAGCCCCTAATACTCTCAATTAGCTGAGTGCTAAGTAAGAGAGTATGACTGAGTCTAAAAGGCTGCCTGGCTCCTGATGGAAAGATGGCTAAAGGTTGAGGGTGGAGCATGGCTGTCATCAAGATGTCTTGAATAGTAAACAAGTAACAAGTCTGGAAGTTCAACTAAAACTGCATTTTGTACACAGTATGCAGTATGCTTATGTTAGTGGAATTTGAATAAATCAGAAAGTTATAAACTATGTTTGCAAGTGCCTCAGCTTGTCAATGTCAATTTATTGATTTATTTATATAGCACTTTTAAAACATTAGCTTACTAACAGTTAACTTGTCCTCTCTGGTAGATAAAGGGTGCTAAAATAATTGTTTGACATGCTTAAATCTTGTGTTTTTAGCTAGCTGCCGGCACTTTGTGGTGTTATTTTCACCGCCGGTGGGGACGGGACTTAAATGCGCTCCGTCTCTATGACAGGATGGAAGAGGGCCGTAGTGGGATGTGATTGGCCAGTGTTCAGATGAGTGACAAACCAGTTGGCCAATCATGTGATCTCTCTCCTCTCTGTGGGCCGGTCAGTCAAAGACAAAGGATGTGAATGGCTAGTGTTCATATGAAAGACACACAAGTAGGCTAATGATATGATGTCTCTTCTCTTTATGGGCCGATCAAAAAAAAATAATAAAAGGCAGTCGCAGCCCATTCAGCCCCCACAAATAGACAATAGGAAATCTCCTGGTACTCCCGATTGCCAATCCATGCCTGACAATTAACTTCTTTAATGGGTAATAAATCACAGATCATGAATTAAAACTCAATTGAGCAGTTATTAGCATTAATGAGAACAACTTTTGGGTTGCCAGTTGCAAATGCAATTCAATGATTTGGACCAATTGACCACTTGGATTGGACCAAAATCCATTTATCAACAACTTATTAATGACTCATTAACATTTATAACTAGATATTTAATGATTAAAAAATCTCTAAATGCATTTTTAACATTTCTAACCGTAGACTTGCTGGATTATTACCAAATAAAAAGATCATACACAAGTCAATGAGTTTTAAAAGTGTGGCTGTCATTAATGGCTTATACATGATGTATATAGCACCAAAGATCCTTTATACTAAAGATGAGCTTGACGACGTAGATGTGACGTGAGCAACCTGTCTGAAGGTTGTAAGTCTTCTGGTAGCTGTGCCGAGAGAAATCTGTTTGTGGATAAATGTTACTTCATATGAATTCACTTGCCACATACCGAAGTATTTCCAATCCATCAAAACGTTGCTGAAATATTTTGTTGATGTTTTCATGGACTCTCTATGGGCTTCTCCCTTGACTGTAGCAGTCAATGGAATGCTAACGGGAGGTGATGGCTTGTTAGCCTAAGAATCTCCCCATAGGAGGTACGATTTCCGGATGCTCGCTTACCCCCTTGTATGAAACGGTACACACTTCCTGTCTCCTAAAGGGGCGTGGCCTCGTTTGAACGTGTAATGAATGTCGCGTGGATGAATGAAAAGTTATATTTGAATAATTTATTAATATGTTCTTTTGCTAATGTTAGCTATTTCCACAGCTAAAAGACATATTTAGCATCCTGGAGATTAGTTTTGTAACCAACGTTAGCGGACGTTAGCTTCTCTGTGTTGCCAGATCTCTTTTTGGTCCTGAGACAGAAACAGGTCTCAAACTAAGTTAATTTTCTCCTGAAGTGGCTCCAATATTTACTTTGGTGACTATAGGGCAAAAGAATTGGTCATAATCTGTGTTCATATTCACTTCTCTCATTGGAATCAATACACACAGGACCTGCCATTAGTCTCCTAAAGAGGCGTGGCAGTGGGTGGAGCCCACGTGACACAGATACAGGAAGCAAGCTTGAGTTGGGGCGTCTCGGTTCTAAACCGTCTCTGATAGCACAAAGGTTTAAAGTTATAAATCCTTTTTGAAGGTTCCTTATTAGAAAGTGGAAGAAACTGGTTCATCAGATAAACATTGTAGCTGCAGTGCAGAGCGTGGCATTTGGGGAAATCCAAGTGGAACTCTTTCCACATGCAGGAACACACATTTCTGGCTTTAACGAGCTCCATGGTCCACAGTGAACAGACCAGATGCTAAGCAATACGCTAATAGAAATATGAGCCTTTTCAAATCCTTTAACTGTTCAGTTTGTTGCTTATACAGAATAACATGTCTCAGAGTCAGACATTTACACACACATACCAATCAGACTGCTTTGTAGGGCGGGACTAGCCTAGAAGTTACGTAGGATCCATAATAATGCGTCACTGACACCCCTCTTATATCTCTACCAATAAAACTAGACTCTGATGTGCTGCCTGCTTATTTGGGAAAAGATATGTTTATTGAATATGTGACAAACTTTATCAGTTTTAGAAATAAAAGCCATTCTGGGGGCCTTGGTGTTTTAGATCAGAGGGGAGTTGGAAACACATGCAGAATGCTAACAGCACTTATTCAAATACAGTTTTTGTTCATATCCGCCCATTTCCTCCAAATTTGATGAGGTTTTTAAAAAAAGGGGTTTATATCTTAAAATGAAAAAGTCATCCAACAGAGACACCAATTTCACAATGATATTATCTTTGATAGCAGCAATAATCTTTCATGAGTGTCCACTATTTTGTAAAAAAGGTATAATTAAGTTCAAGTTGAATATGATTCAGTTCAATCCAGTTACAGATGGTAAGAAAAATTCTACCAATGAGCTGCACTTCATTTTCTGATTTATCTGCTGATTTATCTTCCAGTGTTATTACATATTTGTTTCTCTGACCTTCTTTTCTGTAGAGCACCATGTTTTCAGAATTTTTCTCAGCACACTAAATTTACTTGTAATTCCCAAAATCCAGACAACTTCTGATGTCTTCATTTAAGAGGAAAAAACTAAGAGTGGATTTTCAGTTCCTGCTGGTTCCTGGCCTCTGGGAGTGAGGGGAGTGCCCAGGAATGTCTCCCAGTTGTGGCAAATATTTGGCCTGACAGAGCTGTGAGAGGGCAACACTTGAAAAGAGGAAAGAAATGAGAGATCTCTCATCTGCCTCTGCACACAGCTGTGGAGGTGGAAAAAAATGCTCGTACCTAACACACACTAAACCCGACTTACTCTGGTGTTGGTGTATGTGTTTGTGCAAAAAACTCATCAGCATGTGTGTGTGAAGAGCGGACAGCAGAGCAGAGGGTCCAGGTTGACTGCTGTTTACTTTGAACATGACTATTTCCATTCACTCACCTCTGTGAAAAATACTCCACTAGTCTTTTTTAACCTTAGCGGAGACCTGTTGAGCCGACACACTGCTGCTTTATTAACAAAGTACCTCACATTCAGAGAGTGGAGCCTGAGAGCAGCCTCTTTCTGTGGGCCACTGGAAGCTTGATTGAATCACTTTGAGCTCCATTCTGTTCATGTAATGAACTTTATAATTTGAATTCCCTATCCATTTTGCAATTGATTTTTAAAGTTGACCTGTGTATTAGAACTACACCCGACCAATATTGAATTTTTAAAACTGATAAGAATATCGTGGTTTAGCGTGTAAAGAATGAGACTGGCGATTCTTTCTATTTGTTAATTGTGTATTAGTCCGTCTCTCAATACTTTCTGACTTCTCTACTCAGCCACAAGCCCCATTGGTTCCTACTGATGACATACATCTTTATAATATTTAAAAGAAAAAGTTAAGTAAATTCCTAAAACAGCTGGTCACTGTAGTTTTTAACAAATTTTACTCTAACAGAAGGAATTGTTGGGGACTATTTTTAGCGGTGGATTAATTTACATTTGGTGCTCGAGTCTAGTGAGTATTTGGTGCAGCAGGAAGGTGTATGTGGGATTAAGGTTGTGGAGACAGTAAACATCACTGAGATCATGAAAATTCTTGTGAATTTCACTGCTAAAGTAAAGAAATAAAAGAAAATGTTTAGACTTTTTTCGGGCTTTTCCTCGCACAATGCTATGGAGTAATGCACAAGTGCTGAGGATACAAATAGTGCTCAGGTGAACTGTGTACAAAAAGAGTGTGACATATTTTTTAAAAACATTATCACAGAAAAATATATTTTATCTGGTGGTGTACTGTAAACATATGTACAATTAACCAACTCATGAAACATTTCACATATATACATATTCAGATTATGCCATAGTTTAGGGCAATGCTATAAATTGTTGCCATGTTGTAAAAGGGAGCTGAGGGAAACTAAGAATATCTGTTATTTCTTGAAGGTATTTTGCTACGAGAGTTCGTGTTGCTGCCTCCACTTGTTTTATCTCTCATAAATAAAGGTTCTGCAACTGCTGATATGCAGATAACAGTGTGTTGTTTGGCCTTGAGTCAATTTTCAGCTTTTCAATCTTACCCATTCTAGACTGACTGTATTTATATTGTCTCTGGTTCAACTCTGCTGATTATACCTGCTTCCACAACAGTCTGGTCTGCAAGAAACGCAGTTGTGCGGTTGCACTGGGGCCCATGGGATGACAGAGCGGGCCCTCCAACAATGTGTTTGGCAGTGAGGGAGAGGGACTTGCGAGTGATTCAAATTGCCACCTCCGAAATACACCTGTGTTCAAAGAACTGACATTAAATAAAAAACAGTGCCATTTGCTATACATGCCCTCAAAAAGGCAAACCCATCTCCATCATGGGTTTCATTTTACTTTGTAAAATAGTAGCAATATATAACAAAATGATATGCATAGTCTACATAAACTACAAAAACTCTGAAAAAAAAAACTTTCAATTAAATGCAGGGGTGCAAACTCATCATGGCTGGAAAAAGGTGACAAAGATGCTTCAGGATTTATTTATTTTTAAATATCAGCTTTAGATGTGGATTTACAGTCAATTTTAGCAGGAGGATATAGAGGAAAACCTCAACCTAGAATTGATGTAATAACTGCTACAAAAATGTAAGGGGGGCATCAGTTCAGGGCACTCAAATACTTAAATAAACTCATCAGATCAACATGAATTACACAAATGAACTATTTTGCACCCCTGAAATGAATAATTTATTATTTTCTTTGTCATATAGAAATATGCAATGATGATTGCTGAGTAATATGCATGTTGATGTTGTCCATTGTAAAGTCTCTATTTGATCATGTGATGAGAGGATACGATGTATAGCAGCCAGTTTAGGTGCAAAATCTGTCAAGACGGACTGAGCACATCTGCAAGCCGAATGCCTAATGGTGTGCGTGTGTGTGTGTGTGTGTGTGTGTGTGTGTGTGCGTCTTTGTGTGTTTCATAACTAGTAATTAGTGTGCACTAGGGCCCGTCATATTAGCCTGCACTGGGGCCTGTCGTGACTGTCTTACGCCACTAGCAAGACAGCTTTGTACAACACGACCTCCAGCCTGGAACATACAGCTGGCCCATGTGTAAGGCAGATAGCTAGGATTATACAACACATAGTATAGATTTCTTGGAAGAACAACACAGTCTAGATAAAAGACAGCTGAGATCATATTTGAAAGGTGGTCAGATCACTTTCCACTAGTTTACATGAGCAACAGACAGACTGAGCACAGACAGTGAGTTCTCTTTAAACCTACTTACAACAATCAGCCCTGAGAGCAGCAGTTAAGCATTAACACCATACCTCTGTCCAACAAAAGCACACAGGATATTCTCTCCCTGTCTTTGTTTATCCATCTCATAATCATGACGTAAGGCTCTGTGCAGGAACCAGACCAGAAGGATTAAAGGAAACACACTTGTTGCTTTCACTTAATAGGTTTACAAGGAATGGTCTGTTAAACAGAAATGCAGCAGGGTACACCTGATCTCAACTCTATTTTGCCACACATGAGCCAATATTAAATGGATTGTTAGTGGGAACAGACACAACTGTTTCAATGCCAGGCAACAGACAGAGCTCTGAACTATGGGAGGCCTGAATAATATCAATCCTTTCATTCCACCCTAATATATCAAATTGTATTTTTGTGCAGTTATAAAGCAGGACCAAACACTGCTTCAATTTATGTAATAAATAAAAGGGTACCAGAATTTCAGGACCATTTTGTGTTGTCAATATCAATCTCAGGTTGAATACTGAAGTTGCATACTGACTAGATACAGAGCTGACATTTCGGTGACTTTCTTACCTTTGACTTTGGATGGATCAAGTATTTCACTTTGGAAAAGCCTCTCTCTCCCTCACAGTCTGTAGCTACATTTTAAACCTGATACATAGACAGCGAAGCTGTCCCTGTGGGCTTATAACTCACTGGAATCATACAATTATCTACTCTGTGCTGAAAGAGATGTTGCCCTTGTGAGATACTGAGCAATTATCATCCTTCACTTTCACAACACCTTCTCCTCATAGTTATAAGCAGTACAACGTCTGTCCACATCAGCTGCTATATTCTAACATGTTAAAATTACTCCTAATAGCGGTTAATACATACTTTTTATGAAGCATAATTACTGCATGGTTGTATCTTACTATGGTAATCCCATAAGTGTGGTCCTGTGGGTAATCCAAGACTCATCTACACTGCCTTGCCTGCGTGTCAGTGCAGTTTACATTGGTGCAGGGTGGATCAGCAGGGTGGAGGTGGTGCTAGGAGGCGATGGAGCTGGAGGATGGAAGGTTATCTGGAGGCCTGTACGCTCACAGTTAAGTAAACCTCTTTGGGCCAGGAATCTTTCATTTTGCTAGCATTCCTTGTGTGCATGTAAAACTGAAGAAGTGCAGTTTTGGCAGAGATACCTGGTTTAAGAGGTAAACAATGGTGCCTGCTGGATGTATGCTTTCTATTATATATATATATATATATGTCTGTGTGCATGTGCTCACCTTGCAAATACACACCTATACTATGCATTTAATAGCATGCATGTAGGCTGTATGTGTGTGGGTATTTCATATATATATATATTTATACAGTATATATATTATTTGTGTGTGTGTGTGTGTGTGTGTGTCTAACCAGTGCAGACGCAGGGCATGCAGGAAGGCTGACAGCCCCTCCATGACAAGCAGGATGGCAACAGTGAGGGTGGCAAAGGCCGAGAAGATGATAGACAGGCCGAAGAATCCGCCCCCGCTCCGGGAGGCCAGACCCAGGTGCATCACCATGGACCAGAGCACCTCTGACAGCTCTGCGCACACACACACACACACACACACACACACACACACACACACACACACACACACACACACACACACACACAGACAAAGTTATGACAACAACAAGGTTTACATCAAAATATTCATGCCAAGCATCTTTGAATTCATTTATTGAACTGATGTACCTATTGTATATAGTCAAATAGGGTAAAGAAAGAGTCTATATCTACAACCTCTTTAAGTAATGTTTTACAGAATGCGTATCATAAAAATGTTTATGCTGTGTGTGTGTGTGTGTGTGCATGCTTTTACTCACGTGCATGAGCCAAGCTAAGGGCCCAGAGGCGCAGGTAGGATGCTGTGTTGGAGATGCACCCCAGACAGTACTCTATGGTGTGGATGGCCTGGTTGACAGCTACGTCACCAAAGTCAAACTGTGGTGGAAAGATAAGATGGTTAGCACACACACACACAGCAAGGATATAGTAACACATGTTTGTATATATTTTTGTTGTTGCTGTTTTGACATCTAGTGGCCTTGAGCTGACGACCTTCAGGCCACCACTGCATCCACTGAGTTTCAACTTGAAACTAACTTTTGTCTCTGCTGCTTCTAGTAGCAGGTATATCTGTATTTTCTATGGTCATAACAGGAGCTTTAATGAGGCTCTGCAGTGTTTGAGTATTGCACTTGCATACAGTCTCAAAACGTACAAAAAAAGTGGTCAAAATTGGTGCAGCAGAGGCCGAGCACCAAAAACACTGGAACATAAATGCAACTCAATTGCGTTTTCTCATTAGACCGTTCTTTCAAAAACAACACCCCAGTTGGTAGCGTGTAATAAATGTGTTTTCAGTCTCAAAAACCCAAAACCAAAATACCTGGGTTATGTCACTTAACACAGCTTCTCCGGAGCCACAGAAGACATTACGCAACTGTTTTCACAGGCTAGGAAGTAACTAACTACGACAAGTAATTTGACTTTGACATGTAACATTGATGGACAGCCCCTTCAGGGATATTGATTCTTTTGTTTGCAGCTTTGCTCCAATCACTAAACTGCCTCCCTTTAACAATGCATATTTCTGTTTAGTTTAGCTTTTACTAAAACTACTATTTTCTGTTTTTTCTGTTCAATGTTTTAAAATCTTGTGATTGTTTAAATATAAAGATCAGTATTAATTAACACAGTTGTGATTTTGACATACTGACTACAATAGTAAACATTGCAGGAAAAAAATCCTAAAATAATAGAATTTCCAGGATGTCATTACTTACAGTACACATACGCCATCATAGCTTATCAACTGAGGTTGGTAAAACAAACACATTACTGTCAACTTAACATTGAGTGATGATCATCACCCAGCTGTGCTATTCAAACTGTGGCCAATAATAATAACTGTACTGCCAGCATGGCATGAACCATGGAAACGACTTGGAATGGAAATTCCATTATCATCTTAATGAGCGGCTGTTTTGACCTTTGACCCCGGCCGGCACCTTTAGCTCTGATCAGGCAGAAAACAACGAGCAAAGACGTCTGGCTTGTTTTTTTTTTTTTCTCGAGCAAGATCACAGTGCAGGGACTTGTTTGTGTGTTGTAAAGGCAACACAGTTCCTCCATTCTCTCCTTCCTAGAGCAAGACTAGCCTTTCCTGTATGATATGGGCAGGGAGGGGAAACATGGGAGTCTATTGCTCTAAGTTGCTCTTGTTGGGTTTGGCTATGCGCTGGTCTGGTTTCCTCTTTCCATGCTTCTCTTTTGTCCTTGGAGCTGTGAAATAGAGTTCATGGAAGCAGCGCTCATTGTTTCCATTCAAAGGGTCTCTGACAAAAATGGCTAATGAAAACAACACGGGCTAACATGCCGTAGTGGCAAAATGCACAGAGGCCAGTGGCTCTGATCAGAAATGTTGTGAACAAACATTTCAGTTGAGCAGAGTCATGTGATTTCACAACGTACAGTTACAATGTACAAGACTTTAGACTTGTGATGAAATGGGTAAATTAACACCTAAGACAAAATACAGTTTTCAGCATCCACAAATTTCTTTCACACTGATTAGCAGCTGCAGGACAAGAGAAAACTCAGGTGCAAAGGTAAATTAGAGCATATATGGACTATTTCAAGAGCAGAGCTGTTGTACTTGGACTTGTGTCAGTCTCGAGATTGTTATGACCCAGACTTGTGTCAGTCTCATCAGTCTTGGTCTTGACTTGTCTCCTAGTTGTTTTAACTTGGACTTGTCGCCGTCTTTTGGGTATTTGTCCTGTACTTGTTTTTTGACTCTTGTTTGACTCTTGTACTTGTTTAGATGGAAACACACTTTATAACCAGCTAATCGGACACAGTGACCATTTTAAAAGGCTAAAATATAGTAATATGATTCGGTCATAGGATAACAGTATTAAGAATATTGAATGGACACTATTTTGTCTACTTTGTTTTAGACTCATTACGACTCACACTCAACCCTGATTTTGCTTGATCTCAAAATTGCTCATACTTGGATTTGTCTCGGATTCTACTGGTCTTGGCATCAGCTCTATTCAAGGGTACACTACATAAATATCTATAATAAAGACACCATAACCTTTTTTTAAATAAACAAATGTCAAGAATTTCAAACTGTTGTCATTTTTCTTGATACTAGATGAGTGATTTAACGTATTCTGCCTTGTTTCAACACATTAGACTTGCCACAAGAGAAATCTTGCTACCAATGAAAAACTGCACTGGAAACTAATGGAACTGTTGCATCTCAGCAGTTCTTTTGCATTTGTAAAATATGTTGAAAATGAAGACCGTAAGAATGAGTCTCTGACTAAATGACCCGTAGTGGGGCTTTTTACATCTTTACAATCACACACATAAACATGCTTGGTGCCGGGAGGTGGACAGTGTAGGAGTACAGGAGGTTTAGACAGACCAACAAGAGTCCAAAGACAGAACAACCACCACTTGGTACTAAAGGCACAAACAGATCAGGCAAGACAGCATCCAGACATGCTAAGAAGATACCAAAACTCAGGCTCTTACCGGCTCTTCTTCCGCGTGCTTAAAAGTAAGCAAAGGTCAATGGTTAGTAGCAGAATTCAGGAACTGAATTGACCCACAAGGTTCCAATCCTAATTTTGCCATCATTGTTTTACAGTTTATTTCACTAGACTCTCTTTTCTGTTCTGGAATCCCATTTAAGCCTAACAAGTCCTGATAAAGGTATCGTGTATTAGGTCGGGTCTAGGCCATTTTATTGGATAAAGCTTTGGGCTCAGGTTGGGCTTCCTTTTGGGTATTTTCACATGTATGATATGATAAGACATTTCTCTCTTTCTCTCTCTGACTGTTACAATCATCTGCATCCATTTTTGTCATGTGTGTGCAAATCGTCGTGCACATTAGCCTGGTAAGCTAAGCTAACAGTCAATAAGGGATGCAATAAAGCAAAGTATAACTTTAGGTCTTCGGTCAGGCTCGTTTCTCTAATATGTCACCACCTGGTGTCAGCTGGTTGGATCTTAAAGTATAGGTTCAGATCAACAAAACAAGGATTGTGGATTTTGACCCCTATCTCTTAAGGTGTAGTCATGTCACAAAGGTTCCACTTCACAGCAAGTATGAACAGGAGGAAAGCTAAGGTGTTGATCTTATTCAGTGCAACAACAGCTGAATCTAACTATAACTATAATCGAGGTATCTCTGTATGTGTGTGCGTGTGTCTGTTGTCTTTCAAATGATACCGTTCATTCGATCTACTTCACAATTTGCTTCCTGGGTACCCAATTAACTTGGCATTTGGAATTTGGAGCAGTTTGGACAGCGTTGGATATTGGATATTAACAAACTGTGAATAAAACTAAACAACTGCAAATGTCTGTGATTACTTCACATTTTAATTGTGATATTTTGTGAGTAAAATCTGAGTCTGTAACGTTCTCTCTAAGGTAAATGTAGTAGTACAATGTTTTCCTCTGAAGTAGAAGTACACAGTAAGTCAGTAGTATACAGTGTGGTTGCATATTAAGTGCTTTGGGGTCCCTTTGTAATTAATTTTGGGGTACAATGGTATAATTCTAGAGAAAGCTGCAAGCAGCAATACAGGAGGCCAAGCAATCGGCCTGTTCCAAACAGGCACGTTTTAAACGGGCACTGTACTAGTATGTTAAAATTCCCAATAAAACACACTGCCAGAAACCACTTATTATAAGTTCAAAGGTCAGTGTATGTAATTACACAATTTGAAAAGAGAGAAAGAGAAAGAGAAAAGACAGATGTTATATACCTGCATCAATTTACCTGGATGTTAACATTCCTAGTATTCAGGAAATTATCTGACCTGATACTCTTACAACTTACTCTTCAACTAAACATTATGTAATACAAAGTTGCGTAACCCTGTTGATAAGTCATGGAATATCATACACTTGGAATTATAATGACAAAATGTAGTCTCATTACATTACAGTTATGTAAGATTTTATCGCAACACTAACACACAGAGATTTATGATGCAGGGAGACACTAAACCTCTTAGTCACAGATAGAAAAAAATCTGGGGGGTATTTTCATAAATTCCACTCGCTGGTTCTCATGAAAACCACCTCACTGTTTATGTTTCTGAAATGGAAAATCCATCTCTTATGTGCTCCCTCCCTGCCTTGCCTTTCACTCTACACGCTGTTGTGCCCACATCGTCCTCATCTCTTTTTACTACTCAGGAGAAAAGCATGACCATTGTGATTTAGTATGGTTTTAGTTAGTTAGTTAAGCCTTTGACAGTCTAAAGCTGGAACTGCTGGAACTACACTGAGTTGAACTTACCAGACTTAGCAGACGTCCTGCTTTTTTTTATATCATGGTTAGACAGAAGAAGTAATCTCCTGTCTAATCTCAAGGAATTTGTAATTAACAATCTTCACAATGTTCTGACATTTAAAACTATTTAACCAATTACACGATTAATCACTAATGAAAATGATCTTTAGTTGCAGCTCTACACATACCACTCGCTATTTTTACTTGTTGTAGTACATTTGCTATTTTATAGGCATACTAAGGGAAATATATAGTTCCCTGAAAAAAGTCTGCTGTTTCTATAGGTCTGGAAAACTGGACCAAAACATGGACTATCTCAGTGCCCCCCTTCATCTTTAACATAGAGAAAACACAGAAAATAGTCCATATACTGTATTATGGTGAAAGCAGTAAGCGTCATAATCCTACTAAAATCAAAGAAAATGTCAGGTCTGTAAGAGGATGGAATTAGAATCAGTCATGTTTGGTGATATTGAATGAGCTCACCTCATCTCCTTCCTCTGAGTGCTGGGAGAGCTGGTCATGGTCCATGATGCCAGCCTCGTCCTCCGTGGGCCCGTTGCCCACCCGCACCCCTCCGAACTTCTGCGTGCCCTGTTGGGTGAGTCCGGTGCATGATGAGGACACGCCTGTTTGCTTTAAAGACTGCTCTAGATTCTCTGCAGCGGTTTCTTCCCTCTTCTGGGACTAGATACAAAAGCCACAAGAGCTGTGTCTAGCTTAAAGCAAGCCTTGGGTTGAACGCTTTCTTCTTCATTTACTTTTTCTTTTTTTAAAGTAACAGGGCACCCAGTACAGTGAGTGAAGGCTTTCATTGCAAAATTAAATACATCCACACCTTTTGAAACATGGCACTGCTCACTGGTTGAGTTGAACCTCAACAAACACAGTTAAATACTATTTGTAAAGTATAGCTTGTAACTGTAACTGTACAACTTTAAATGGCTAAGAAGAAATGCTGTTCTGAATATGACTGAATACAACATTTCCTGTTGGGTCATTGAGCTACCAGCAACATCCCATGCAGACTATGCCATTCTAGAAAATGGCTAGCTAAGGTAAGCTAACTATTTTTATTTAAATGGCATCACAACAATATTAATTGACAATCTTTTTTTTTTTTTTACACAATGAAAATTAGACAAAAACGAAATAAAAAGTACCTTTGAAATCAAAAAGTATAACAAAATGTATTATAATTTTCAACAACTATAATATTAAAGACAAAATAATGGACTCAATTACTTTTTTAATACAAAATCTGACCTAATCTGCATGCATCATTGTATGATTCTGATTGGTAGAGCAACACCAACCAAAATCTTAAGAGGATGGTTTGCTTGACCTGCTGCACTAATAGGCAGCATGTTAAATTTCTGTAACGTTATGTCTCATAATGTAACGTAATGTCAGCTAATGTGAGACAAACCACAAATGCATGCACGCAGAAAACAAGCATTATAAAAAGCATAGTAGTAGTAAATTTAAATGTTACATAACATACAAATGGCTGTGGATGTAAGCCCCAGAATGCTTAGAAGACTTCAATTCTAGTCATAGTTCCATTATCTTTATTGGGACTATTATTGCCACTGTTCATCACACCCCCAACCGGCACCATCAGACACCGCCTACCAAGAGCCTGGGTCTGTCCCAGGTTTCCCTCTAAAAAGGGAGTTTTTCCTCGCCACTGTCGCACTAAATGCTTGCTCTTGGGGGAATTACTGGAATTGTTGGGTCTTTGTAAATTATAGAGTCTCTATCTGTAAAGTGTCTTGAGATAACTCTTGTTATGATTTGATACTATAAATAAAACGGAATTGAATTGAAATTTAAAAATGCACAACGAAATTTCACTGACAAAATATCTTTAGTTTTGGTTAACTAAAGCTATAATCAACTTACTAAAATGTAACAAAAGCTAATATATTTTTGTCAAAAGACCAGGTGCCAATATTTACAGTAGTCACGTAATATATAATTGTCAAGCGAATTTTAAGCGAACTTTTAAAATGTCGCAAAAAAGAAAAAAAAAGAAACGGCAAATTAGAAGCGTTTCCATTATATGGTTTAGAGCGAATAAACTTGACTACGCAAAGCGTAGTTTGATCACAAGCTGACGTTACGCATGGTTGTAGATTGCAAACCGGGTTTTAGAAGCTAAGTTCTTTGTGTAAATGGAGAGAGGACGCATTGGACAAGTTGGCCACCTGTGCAGAATACAGGGTTGTGGCAGAGACATTTGGTGTCAGCAAGACAACCGTTCACCACTGTGTATACGCGGTGTGCAGGGCCATACCATTCAAGCTGTTGAACCAATTCATCAATTTTCCCAACTTGGCTGAGGCCTGGGCTATAGCGCACCACAACTCCACTACACACCTTGTGTCACAAGTGTATGGCGCACTGGATGGGACCTGTATCCCGTCATGTGACTTACATGTTCGCTACGTCACAACTTATTCGGCAAAGCTGCTCGAATTCTGCCGTTTCCATCAACATTTTCTAAAACGATACTTCAAAATGCACATAAAAATACATTGATGGAAACATGACTAGTGACTGGCACTCTACTTACAAAGTTAAAGGAGAATTCCGGTCGATTTCAACCCGTAGCTGTGTTGTTTGTAAATCAGGAGTACTGTCAGTAGTGAGAAAAACAAAAATAAACGGTGCCGCCTACACCGAGTTATCCTCCTGCTAGATTTTGCACCCAACAGTCTTAAACAAAGCTTAAACAGGGCAAGTTTTAAATGTGTTTTTAGCCTCTTAACATGTTCGAAATGCCATTACTAGTGCTTAGCCATGCGCAGTTATTCCTTACGAGGGAACACAGCGAATTTGACGGCAGTAGATGTGACAGAAAGGCATAAAAGTTGTGTTAATCCTTACCTCTGTTTATGTACTGCTTTCCGGTCAAGTCCAAGTCAGCACAAATATCTCTTCATTTGGTTGCCGCAATTTGGAAAGGCACAAACTCGAAGCATTTTCTGATATTAGTCCTGATCTAACTCCAAGCTCCGTCTGTCAGCTCTGTGAGCTCCTCCCTGCTTCTGCCGACAGGCAGGCTCCGCCGTTGCTAGGTTACCTATGCAAATGAGCTGCTGAACTTTTGAACTGCAGGTCAGCTCCGCTTCACTGCGGTGTCAGGTTACAGCCTGTTGATACATGCTCAGTACTATGGACAGGACCTCGGCAAATCGTTTTTTTGTGGAAAAAATACATTTTGGAATATTGGATTGTATGAGATCGGCACTCGATTGGTGGGGACTTGACCGGAAAGCAGTACATAAACAGAGGTAAGGATTAACACAATTTTTATGCCTTTCTGTCACATCTACTGCCGTCAAATTCGCTGTGTTCCCTCGTAAGGAATAACTGCACATGGCTAAGCACTAGTAATGGCATCTCGAACATGTTTAGAGGCTAAAAACACATTTAAAACTTGCCCTGTTTAAGCCTTGTTTAAGACTGTTGGGTGCAAAATCTAGCAGGAGGATAACTCGGTGTAGGCGGCACCGTTTGTTCTCGTTTTTCTCGCTACTGACAGTACTCCTGATTTACAAACAACAGAGCTACGGGTTGAAATTGACCGGAATTCTCCTTTAATATGTAGGACTCTTCTCATGAACATGGTAAACACAACCATAGATTATAATTGGTACTGATCTTTAGTCTGATAGGAGTGCAGTTTTTTGAGGTTTAAGACAACCAGTGAGAGCAATGAGAGAATGAGGCTGATACATCACGTATTTCGAGTAATTCATATTTCTTGGATGTATAGCATTTTGGATAAGAACTCGTCAAATATATAGGTAGAATAAGAGAGTACAAGTGGCACATCTTTAGCTGTTAGGGTGCCCTCAGTCTGTGTAGTATTTCTACCAAATTTTCCACTAAAATATGAGCGTTTCCAAGGCAGGCTTTAACCATTTTTCATGGCAAAACAACCAACCACATTACACAATACAATGCATTGAAATGAATGGCAGAATAGGAGTAGAAAAAAAAGGTTATACCAAAGGTTATAAATGTTACTCATCAAAGGTGGCAGTAAGGTTATAGGTGGGGTCAGATCCACATACCAGGTGCTTTTTCCACAGGTGCTGACGCCGAAGCACCATAGTTTTCACAATCAGCATACAGGGTACACATGCAAGGGCAATCAGCACCAACAAAATCTGGATCCCCATCTACAGATTCAAACAGAGAGAGGTTAACAAGGTGTTGGTGATGTGTAGCAGTGATCAGGCGATGCTAATTTCCTGAATAGATCCTGGTGAGGCCTAACTCACAGCTGGTACGGAAAAAACTCAGCAGTTTCTTTTGTTTGTCTCATTCTCGACTAATTACAAGCTTCCTTTTACTTTCTTGCAACACAGGTACTACTTGTTACAGTTATTTGTTTTAAATATAAAAAGTAATATGCTGATCTGAAGACATGACAGATATATAAGACTTAAGGCAAACTGATTACCTCTACGCTTACTAATTCAAGCTGTTAAAAGGAGAGCAGACTTTTCTGCAAGATTGTTCTCTGTGGATTTAATCTTCACATACGTATACGTGCATATACTGTTCACAACCACGTAATTCACATGTATATATAGTAACCTATTATATTGATCATTTAATATCTATTCCAGCATAACGCTGATTCTGATTCATCTGCATGAACAAAGAGCACGACATAAACACTATGCTGGTAAATTGTTGGTCTGACTAAATGGATGTGGTCCTTTGGAATAAACCTCCCTTTGGCTGACTTGGTTTGTTGTAATTTTTCTTTGTTCCCCTCTCCTTTCCAATTTATTGTATTGCCTCAAGTGAGTGAGAGAGAGTGAGAAACCTCTTGATGAGGGCTGGGCGATACTGGGCGATTAACTATAAGTAACCCTACATGATACTGCAAAACTTTGATATACTGATGATTGCGTGATGATGTACTGTACCAACAGCCAATCACATTTCAGAAACACAACTCTTTCTAACCAATCATATCAGAAACTGACACCCCTCATCCCCAAATAGTCATAGTAAGGTTGGTTGAGTTAGCTGAAGACACCACGTTTGTGTTTTGGTATCAAAAGCCACACAGATGGAAGAGATAGAAATACTGTAGGTGTCGACACAAAAACACTTAAAACGTTAAGAGCTGTTGTGGATAAACAAGTTAATAGGAAATTGGTGGTATGGTAATATTTTGCCCACTGATAGCCCCGTTTGGCCACGCAGTGGTTGAAACAATCCAAAAACAGGGCTCGGTGACTTAAAGTCCTGCTTGGAGGTGGGAAAGTTAAACATCTGTGCATTTTCTAAATCAAGCACTTAGTCCAAATCCCCAAAGCTCTTGGAAAAGCAAAAGACAATGAAGCGTAATTCTGACCTTTGTGCAGCTTGGCCATTTACATTTAGAATGGAGTTGAATGGTGTCATTGCCGACCCTTGGCTGATGGGAGAAAATAACCCACTATAACTGCAGTTCAGTGGTTTGTACAACTGGTAAAAAAAGTTACAGCAGTTATCATCAACTGTAGATGTAATGGGTCTTTTATCCCCATCGGCCACAGGAGGCTGTAAGACAGAAACAAACGATGCGCTCAAAACTCCCTTGAGCAAAAAGGTGAAAATTATGAAATGTTTT
The DNA here is from genome assembly GCF_004354835.1 of Perca flavescens. Lineage (NCBI taxonomy): Eukaryota > Metazoa > Chordata > Actinopteri > Perciformes > Percidae > Perca > Perca flavescens. The sequence continues at coordinate 29,618,619 of NC_041351.1, forward strand.
CAAAGCTGTATATTTCATTTTTTACAAGAGAAAGGCTTCATATGGTTACCTTTCCCACCTCTTAAAAAGTGTAGCGTACAATGTAAAGCATCACTGTGAAGCATTTGTCTACACAGTCTACCACACAATAGATGAAATGGGGCTAGGCTACTATTTTAGTACAATATGAGATCGTATTCTGAACAAGCCGCCATGACAGTCTGGCTTTGAATTTCCGGAGAAAACAAACCCACATGACGCGTTCGTCCAATCAGCTGCCGGTTTTAATTTTTTGGGCAACAATACAGGTTAGCGCCGCCTGTTGTTATGGAGACGTATTACGTCTTGTCTCTTCAGTGTGTTCTGAGGCACTTTTTGGTCCAACTCGGGGAGACTGGCTGGAATCAGTCCGACTGGCTTTCCTGACGACTGTCGGCCACCTGGTTGGTGTGTAACCGCCTTTACAGTATAGCCCCAATTTGGAAAATATTTTGATTAAAATTTTGTTTTAAATATGCCATATCGCCCAGCCCTACTCTCGACCTAGAAAATGAAGATGGAAAACTGAGACCAAACTAGGTAGACTGGTAACTAGCAGGTAACTAGCTGTGCAAATGAGTTCCCCAATAATATCTCCCTCTGACTCTAACAAGTATCAAGCCAGAATGTTTTAAACTCAAAGCTAAAATCCTGCTGGAGTAGAGCCAAAAACATTCACTGGCATAATACTTTGCTGCACTGTAGGTCTGTCTAGCAGAGTAAATGATATTACAGTAGTTTGAAAGACTGTCCTTTAACTGGACAATCTGAGTTCAAGTCTGCAAGAATAACTCCTATAGAAGTATCCTAGTGCGAGACACAAAATCCCTGCCAGCTCCAGTGCTGCTGGTCTGTAGCTGACCTCTGACCAGAAGAAAAAGTAATATATACAGTATATTTAATTACTATTATATTATATATATAGTATATTATATAATATGCTATTATTATTGTTTGCTATGAGGGAGGGGCAGGACGCTGGGAGAGGCAGAGGGGTGGATGAGGGAAGGAGCACCTGTCCCCTGTAGAGGGGCTTGTTGATGGGGTCGTTGTAGTTGAAGAGACACATGTTGATGAAGTGGATGAGCAGGCTGGGCGCGTCCTTAGAGGTGAAGGCGTCATAGGCTGTCCACTTGTAGAAGACCAGCAGAGCGAGGTAGCCAAACAGGCTCGCCATAAAGACAATCTCTGGGATGAAGCCCAGGAAGATGTTCAGTGGCTTCTTGAAGTACCTGAAGTCAGTTAACAACACAAACAAACAGCGCTGCTATGTTGGTGATGGAGAATCTAGTGTGGCATTTGTCGAGCAGTTTCACTGATGTTGGCCTGCATTGAAAATATAATCAACCAGCAGGTGAATTTTGTTAGATAGTGTAGCACTGGCATTGTCAACCAGAACAGTTTCCATCCAGGGTGATCGTTTCATCACATTCCATCAGTGTTATTGTGTGCATTCGTATTGACATCATAAAAGTGTTTCCTGTGGAATGAGAGGTTTGTTGTGGGGGCAATATGGGCATTGTTTTCATTTTTGTTGTTGACAATCCAAGAATATTATCTGTTTGTTTACACCATAATTTTTTGTGGACATATAGGCGGAAACCTCAAACAATTTCAATCTACAAAAAACCTGGCATAGAACATGTATAGTCCAATTTGCATGCCAAGTGATGGCAGGTCTGAGTAGTTTTAGGGCCTCAGTGGGCTTCAAATGAAGTTTGTTTCAGATTGTATTGGCATCTTGCAATTCTTTGTAGGTTTGAACTTTTCTCTCAAGCTTTCTTTGCTCATTCTTCACTATATACACATACAACTATTTTCATCACTTTCTGTGCAAACAACTGAGCAGAACACTGAAGTGTGCACAATTATCCCCATTTGTATGATTCATTACATCTCGCCCCTTTCTTTATTTTATGCCTTTGAGTGTGGCCATTCAAATCAGGTGCAAACCCTTTTGCATGTAGTGACTAAGGCCACGTCCACACGTACCAGGCTAGAGGTCGAGGGGTGTGGCGATGACATCATCAATATGCAAGTATGCGGCTTCGCCGTCCAAACGAAGACGCAAGGGCAGCATATTTTTTCACCCTGGGACCAGGTTTAAAAAAAGTGCGTCTTCAGGCAGTGCGTGTACAGGATATTGTTTGGACGATCGGCCAAAACGATGCAAAACATGTGCGTTTACACCAAAAAGCGTTTCCGTGTGGATGGCCCCTCAGTGAAAACTGAGAAAGACCCAATGGTTCAGGTGTTCATTTTCAGCATTGCTGTTGAGTGTACTACTTACAGGTGGTTGAAGAGGCTGAGAGACACTCCAAACAGCATGTGGATGACACCCAGGATCACAGACATCTTCATCTTGAATGAGTTGAGGAAGGTCAGCTTGTTTGTGGCAAGATTCCAGATCTGCAGAGATTACACAACAAGCTCAAATGTTTCGGACCAACCAAGATGTGACTGTTCTTTATCTTTCTTTCTTTTTGCATTAGAGTGTGCTAACATTAGCCAAATGTATTATTTTCTCCTTTGTCTTAATTATTTTAGTCATTCAATCTACTGCAGACGCCAATCTTTAAAAACAGCTCACAAATAAGTAAGCAAGTAAAATGTATTTATGGAGCACTTTTCACAGATAAAAATAACAGAGTGCTTTACATAAAACATATGAGATGCTACTTTTTTTTAAAGGCTCAATAATGTCCTATAACAGCAGGGTACTGTAGCTTTTTAGCATACATTACTCAAACAGGAGGAAACAGTGCATTTGTAGGGGACTATTTTCAGCTTAGATTAATCCACATTTTCACTTTGTTGGAACGTGTTGCAGGCATCAAATTCAAAATTAGTGAATATCATTAAATATCTTGTCTGTGTAGTGTATTCAATTGAAATAATTTTATTCTGTTTTTTTTTGGATAACAATGGAGCTCTGATATAGATGTCTTGTTAGTTGTGATGGTGACATAGGTTGTACTGTCAAAAACATTAATACAAAAAAAAAGGATAACAATGGAGCTCTACACTATGGTGCAGAAAAATATGATCTATCAGCCTTTGGATACACAACAATTCTTGTTTGCACTATGATTCTTACCAGAGAAACAACTGCCAACTACTTATTTTTGTTATTTTAGTGGGTGTAACAGATTTTACCGGGTCAATTCCAAGAGGATAAGGCCCGTTGAAGACACCAGGAACTGCTGGATCTAACTGTAGAACTGCATTTTCATCAAGTGTCTCATACCTAGAATAGATCAGCAGGAAATGAAAGAATGTATTTTAATAAAGCAGATTATTTACATGCTGCAGGTTTTAGAGGGAACAGCAATGCATTTTAGAAGATGAGTCTACCACATAGAGTATTAATATTAATAAAATCACATGCATGTCTATAATAATATAATAGTATATTATATGATGAAAGAACAGAGAATGGTAGATAACACCTGAATGGATCTGAGTGGTGTAAAAGGATCCTACATTATCATGCACAATTTAATTTCCTGACACTATCTGAATATTTTGGTCAGTTCTCTATATGCTCAATATGTGGAAGTTTATTTTACAGGTGTATAATTTCCTAATTATTTCCTAGGAAGTTTCCTGGAAAATTAAGTCAATGTTCAATTTAGTTTCTAGCGTAGCCTAAAGACCTTTAGACAGAGCACAGCAGGAAGACTGACTATGCAAAACTGTGCATTGTTTCTTGACGATCAACAGTTAAAGGGTAACTAGCGTTTATTTCAACCCTATTTTCCTATGTTTTTGTTTTTAAGTGACTGATGGGAACAACAATCTTTGACATTGGTCCAGTAATAAGCAAGGTCGCTGCAGTCGGCAGTTAGAGAAACAAGCTACAATGTAAGTTAATAGGACAATAGTCCAGCTTGTATTTACCTTTACAAAAGTGCTTGTTTTGCCGCTGACAGACTCAGATTAATATTCTAAGTGTCTGACAACATTATGGATAGGATCCATTCAGATACAGTATAGACCTTTAAAACCTCTTTAAAACCCACCAGACTCCATTTAAAAAACCAATACTTTTAGCGTGTATAGAGCCAACATATTTTACATGTAAATCGGTAAACTATATGTTTATTTCAACAAAAACTAGAGTTGTGATTGTTGGAAAAGTGGAAAGACGACCCAAAACGGCTTTTCATAGTTTTATTTAGTTTCTGTTGACTTTGAATTAAGTGTTTTTTACAATGCTAAAATGACTGTTTATTTACATGGAATCTGGTGGGTTTAGCGAACGCAATTTTGCGGTGTTTTTATGTTTAAAATAAGGATCTTACTCTTTAACAGGAAGGTCGACCTCCTTAGAAATCCTTTTATTAATCTGAGCCTGTCAGCGGCAAAACCAGCACTTTTGTGAAGGTAAATACAAGCTGGGCAATTATCCTATTAACTTACATTGTAGCTTGTTTCAACCCTCCCGACTGCAGCAATCTCTCTTAATGCTGGACCAATGTCAAAGATAGTTGTTCAGTCACTTAGACACAAAAACATAGGGAAATAGGGGTCAAGGTTGAAAAAAAAAGTGTCTTTGTGTTTCTGTAAAGGCACAATGGTGCCAAACCAGGCTAACTTCACTGTGACAACAAGTCTGTTTGTGTTCAGATTAAACAAACATGTAACATGTTCATTAGTGAGCTTTGGACGGAACCAGGCTAGCTGTTTCCCCTTGCTTTCAGTCTTTATGCTAAGCTAGACTAAACATGCCCTGACTCCAGCCCTGTACATATGAGATTATGGGATATATGATAATATATATGATAAATATTAATATTTCCCAAAAGGTTGAACTATTCCTTTGATATTTTTTGACAATTTTCATAGCAAATTTATAAAAATACTAAACTTAGGCATGGTGCTGAACTTCCTCTATTGATTTGTAGTAGATAAAGTAGAATAACTTCAAGAAAACATTAGTAAAAAACAGGGATGGGGGATCATCTCAAACAGCATCACTGCAAGCAGAGTTGGTGGCTGACTTACGTCCAGTTGGCTCCTTTGGGGCCAAACATGGGCCTAACACTCCATCCAGAGCCGAACATGTTGAGTGACTTGGAGAAGCAGTCGTTGTAAATGATTCCAGTGTAGACGGAGAACATCCCCATCAGCAGGATGATGTAGCGACCAGCAAACACCATGTTGAACATCTACAGAGACACACAACAACTTGGAAATATCATTTGTGTGTGTTTCTAACATTTGTACTGTGAGGTTTCAAAGTTTAAATCAATATATTTCTTCTTTATGTTTTACTGTACCTCGTTGTCACTCTTCTGGGCGACGAGGCGACTCTCTCGGATGACCAGGTAGAGGGCAATACAGGTCATCAGCAAGCCGTGACCCATGTCTCCAAACATCACCGCAAACAGGAAGGGGAAAGTAATGATAGTGTACGGAGCTGAAACAGGTGACACAGTAAGGGACCATCACACAACGCGGCTACAACAATCAAAACCACTCAAATAATCAGTCAGTCGAATATCAATCAGTATTGACTGTTGAAGTGTCTAATCTGCAAAAAGCTGCAAATGTTTTGTAATATCAAGGACACCTCCTGTCATGTGCTGAATGTCTGGTTCGTTTTTGAAATAGCAGTTAAGCTACTGCCAATGAATTTAATTGATACTTCCAGCAGACATTTCACAGTAAAGGCTCACCAGGAAGTATGCACTTGAAAGCAGCTGAAAGGCCTTTAAGAAGTTGAATTATTGATGGTAGCTTAACAGCATTTCAAAAAACAACAAAATGGAAGCCACTCAAAAATAATTAACGAATAAAAACAGTATTACTGTTCAAAAAGAGACTGAGAACAGAAAGGGAACAGGGTGAAATTAGAAAGAAAGGTCTGTCTCCAAACCTGTTTCAAATAACGGCTTTTTTTGAGAAGTTACAGTATTCAAATACAACAACAGCCACAAAAATAACCACAGAGTTGAATCTACTGAGTCGGTTTACACTCAGAATTTTTCCATAAAATAAGATATTTTTGCTGCTGCACTATTACAAGTGTTTGTGATCATTAATTCATATGTTACATAACTAATATGATGAGTAATGAATTAAAAAATAGATAAACAAATTCCTGTATAACCTGGATTGATTTCCCGGTAGTTCCCGATGCCGTAGGCATCCACAATGTTCTGGAAGCCTGATGTGAACTTGTTGGTCTTATTGAAGGTAGGTGGAGTTTGCTTGGTCTGCATCCTGTTGAGAATGGAAGGCACTGTGGAGCCGCTCCTCTCCTGTCGAATAAAGCCCTCACTTATCAGTCAAATACTGCCCACGTACAAAGGGTAAGACCAGATGAATTAAAGAGGCCGCCACACAACCTCATAGCAATAGACGATAGGATAAATTTTCCCACTTTACCGTTTAGCTTAGTGCAGCGCCATTGCAACCATTAACAACACCGGCTTGGCCGCTTCATCCGCCCCAGCTCCACCCTCTAATCACAAATTGTCACATCCGGTTGCAAAAAAAACAAGATGGCGACGACCGTAGCGCCAAATTTGAGGCTTCAAAATGGCAGTCCACAAACCACTGGGTGACGTCACGTATGCTACGTCCACTCATTTTACAGTCTATGCACATTGACCTTAGAACATTCATGTCAATTTTAAAGTAGGACTGCAATTAATGCTGTATACATATATATGTTTGGTGTTTGTTTGTTTGCAGCGATAGAACCCAATATTGTTCTCCAATGGACATGCATTTGCATGCACTGACAATTGTAGTACTGTAATTTGATTGGGGTAGTCATTTTACAGTTTAGTGGCAGGAACTACAATTTGTGTGCTATCAATTCCAACAGCCTAGCTAGACCTCTCACCCTCCATACTGTGGGATGAACACAGCACTGGGTGTGTGAGAGCTGCCAATGACTCAGCAAGTGTTGAAATAATATAAAAAGAAAAGCAACTTTGTGTGCTATTTTTTGCACGCTGGCCTTCCTAGCTTCCACTTTCTGAGTGGAATACAAACTTAGCAGCACAATGGGTCATCACAAATGCTGAATGATGTAAAAAGCACACATAAGTCAGCTTAAATCACTAATTGTCATCATTCATAAGCGAAACAGTGTGACGCTCTCCAGTTTGCAGCCAAAAAACGCCACTCACAGAATTTCCACAATTATTTGCAAATGTAGTTTATCCTCTTCTGAAATGTGAAGATATGCAGCTGTAGGATCATCATAATTTATATTTTGTGATGGTTGGGGTTCGGCTGGCTGTGAGTTTCTGTGTTTTTCTACTTGCTATTTTCTGTTATGCTCTCCTGTCAGTCTCTGTGTCGGCCCTGCCTCTCTGTGTCTCTCTGTTTTCCCCCCTCCCCTCCTGCCTGCGCCAGCCAGCTGATTGTGCACACCTGCTGGCCTTCTCACCATCACTCCTCCCGCCGTACACACCTGCCGGTTATCAACTACAATCAAGCACAGTCTTTAAAAGCTTGATCGTTGTTTCAGCCTTTGTGGTGACACAAGCGCCAAGCTCCTCAAGATCACTATGGTGGTCCTGTGTTATGTTTCTCAATCCTAATCCCTTTCTCTGTGTTCTCTCCCTGCAGTCATTACTTCCATCCCTCTGTCTCCAGTCAGCTGGCCTCATCTCCCGGTCCCCTCCTCACGGCTCCCTGCTCCACACTACCTCCGCTCCTCGCCTCGCATCTCCCCGCTCCTCGGCCCCCAGCTTCCGGCCCCCGTTCCTCGAGCCCCTCGCCTATTGTCTCCCCATTCTCCCTGAGCTCCCTAGCTGCTCCCAGCCCCAGTCTGTGCCCGTATCCTGCTCCTTGGCATCCACCTCCTCACAGCCCCTCTCCCTACCCTTTTCCCTTCATTCCAAATAAACCTTTTGTTTTGAACTGAGTGGTGCGTTTGGGTCCGTTCTGTCACTCCCGTAACATATTTTCTTAAAAAAAAGGTGAGGAGAATTCACCTTTCAGTAACTTTAACACCAGCAGAGATGTTGTGGCTGTATACCGATATTTCTCTAGCAGCAGCCATATTCATGTTATTTTACAAAGTTGCTACTGTCCATATAACTACTAAAATTTTGTTTTCTTAGTTTCATCACAGAATAGGAAAAGCCAAAACATGGTGTAAGTGTAAGTGTATCATAATATTGCTCTATTTAGCAGCACTTGGTACAATATAAAATGTGTCACAACTTATGAGTGTGGAGTGACAGTTCACAACAACAGGAAGCAGAGCCACAGAGAGCTTGGGGTGGAGACAGCCAATAGAGTTTTATTCTGGTAGAAGTAAAATTGCTGGTAAAAGCCAGCCAAAATAAAAGCATACGATAGGTCAATAATATCTAAAACCATTTTTAATTGTTGCCCATGACTTTACAGTTGCAATGTGTCACAGCAAGGACCTCTAAACTGACACAAATTAGACCACGGACCCCCATCTGATAAGACTTTGTCCCAGGGTCCCCTACCTGATAGAATATCTGCTTTTAGATGTTTTTTTACAGAAAGTGAATGAAACCCATGAGCAAAATAGTCATACAGTCTGTCATTGGGTTACTTATGGATGAAATTATAGTGAAAACCCTTTTTGTTGGGGACCCCTGGAACCCCTTCAAGGACCCTTGCAGGTCCCCGGGCACCGTTTTGAGAACCACTGGTGTAAAAGACAAGAGGAGAATAATATGTGATATTTACACCAGACAACAAAAACAAGAATATGAAATACACAACCAAACCAAAAAAAACAACTTACCGTCCCTCTTCGCAGAGCAAACTGGATGGAGTCCAGGTCTGAGACAGGACACCACACCTCAGCAATCAGACACTTCTGGGTCACGTCGATGTTGCACAGGTTGAGTGTATGGTAGATAGCCTTCATCTTCCTCACCTTGATGAACCACACCCGCATGGTCTTAGAGGCAGCCTGCAGCACTCGCTGACGGTGGTCCTCTGTTTGGTTCAGCACCTACAGTAGAAGTGTGGGGCGATTTGTTTTAGATTGTAGATCCTGGTCCAGTCAACACTGGATATGTGGATGGTGTAAGCCTTGACAGTGTTATAGGCTCAGCTGAGGTGAAATGTCATAATGACATCAGTGGTAACCACAGCACAAAGCCTGTTGCTTTGGTAAGTATTTTTATATTTTTTAAAGTAAAAGTTCATTTTTCACTTGCCGTTTTTTTGTGTTCCACCTGTGTTGTTGTATCCAATGGCCTTTAAGATACACTTGTTGCTTATTTTCATGGTTTTGTGATATGAACATAATGTGAGCTAACATCTGGAATGTGTAGTATTTGTGATGTAAACATGTTGACAAATGGTAGAAATTAATTGATTTTACTGTTCTGGCTTGAAGGCCCAGGTACTGTTTATGCACATAATTAGATTTTCTATATAAACCTGAGTAAAATGCTCTATATAGTATTAGAGTGTAATACATTGCATTTGGTTGGCATGCTGAGCCTACAGCAGACCTTTCAAGCAGAACCAGGTTTTTTTTCCAGGCTTAATAAGGGCAAACTTTAGGAAACCACAACACTATGAGACAGGACAAAGGTCTTTCACAGATAAGAACTAATGCACAAGAAAACACCCGTCTACACTATGAGAGCTTTTGTAATTTGATTGGAAATCCATTTTCTAAAGGAAAGCTGAGCAACAGCCTGAACACAGACATCCTGTTATGGCAAAGTTCCTGATTAATTTCTTGTTGTTTAGTGAGCAGTAGTTTAACAAAGAGTACAAAGACCCTTTGAAAGAATGAATAAATGAATTAAAAAAGAACAGCACTGCTAATGGCAATTTGGCTTAAACAAAACGCAGACTTTACTCAAAGGTCAACCACCTCTATGAAAACTGACTCTTACTTTACTTGATTTACATTTTTGACAACCTATTTTGGTTTATGTAATGTGTGATGGGAGATAAAGATCCATTATAGTGACGAACGTACCATCTGGAGGTCATCGATGCGGCTGTTGACTCCAGCCAGCATTTCCTTCCTCTCCTGTGGGGTCTCTGGACACGGGTAGAGTGAGGCACGGAACCTGGAAAAACCAACAGAGTCAGCTCACGGCATCTAACACATAGTGTACTGTACTATGTCCATGTTTCCATCATGTTTCCTTCTTTCTTACTCCTTCTTTCTACTGTTTATTTGTGATGCAAACATGAAAGGGTGCAATTCTTGCATGGTGGAGTTGAAAAAGGTACTCCAGTGATTTAGTTGAGCACTTCAACAAAGTTGGGGACTTGCAAGTGACAGATTAAAAAAAAGAAAGGGGGGGGGCACCCCGATAGCGCAACGGGCAGAGAGCGTGCCATCAAGGCATAAAAAAATGCCTTAAAAAAATATCCGTAATAAAAAAAACTAGAATAAAAGGGTCAAAATCAAAGCAGCAGAGGCTGAAATATATATCAAATTTTACTTAACATGACTCAAGTTCCAAATACACTGAATCCTTTATTTCTCATAACACAACCTATAGCACTTTGCTAGAGCTTTTCTGCCTGGTAAACACTTAGTTTGTAACACTGACATTATAAATATCTCTAAGCCCAAGCCAAGATAACCATGTGTAAAATCAATGGAGTGCACCGTTAATGGCCAGAAATCCCGGATGGTGTTGTGACATCAAGCGAAAACCACCAAAGCAGGACTGGGAACCTCAATTCCTTAAATGGCCACTGGATGTTAGCTCCAAGAAAATGTTGCTCATTTACCATTGGTCAAAATGTAGACCATTCTTGTCCCTTACTTGGTCTACTATGGCACCATGTCCCCTTGTTTGCTAATCTGGATAAACAGCATTCTTATGGATCCCACTGTAGTCGTGGACCAATATAGTCCTGCCTATTTTCTATTCTGCTTGAAAGTATTTTAGGCATCTTCCTCTGTAACACCCACCCCTCACAGATCTTCTTCACCCTGTTCTTCAGCTGGTCACCTTGGAAGAAGATAATGAACACTGATTTGTGGACTTGGTCTCCCTGTTGGGAAGAGAAGAAGATTTTAGAAACCTACACTCACTTACACAACTCACAGATGAATCGTGTATCTGTTTCTAATATGTCAAAATGTCAATTATCATGTTATAAATAGGTATAACTGATTTGTGCTTGCTTCTTTTTACTTTTTCTTCTTAATATGTTACTTTACTAATCTCTATGATATATCATGTGTGCTGACCGTGGCGGGGTCCTCCAGAGGGTCCTCAATCTCTGCCTTCCTTAAGAAGACGTTACCGCGACACACTCTCCACAGCATCCTCTCAAAGGTTGGAATCCTCTCTCTGCTGATAACTCCAGCCACAAACCTGCACAGACAAAACATTCAAGTTCTCCGAGTCGATAACCCAAAATAAATGGGCTGTATCTACACAGTCAGGCTTTTGAGTGGCAAGAAAAACAGATTGTTGTTAAAAAGAGCGATATACAAATGGCAGTGACAATTTTTTAGGTTCATTACCTCACATTAATCATACTTGGTCAGCAGGCTAGCTAACTAGCTTACTTGGATATCTACCAGCTATTATGGAAACCCAACACAGTGGTGACGTATATAAAAATGACAATGTTACAAACAATGTTTGACACATCATAGAGCACAATTCTACCTAAGTTTTTGATTTTATCATGCACAAGGGCAAAAATGCACAATGGTGACCAGTGTTGGGCAGTAACGAATTACTTAGCAATACATTACTGTAATATTATTACTTTCCACAGTAACGAGTAGTGTAAGGGATTACAATTTCCAAAACAGTAATTATATTACAGTTACTAATGCAAGTAACACTGCATTACTGCGTTACCCAAATGTGATTTGATTATTGTCCCAGGTCGGCTTTCTTATATGATGACGTGACGTGTATGCTTGTCGTAATTTAGCGCGGCAGGTCAGGGCCAGGGCAGGTCACATCACGTCGGCTACTAGCCAAAAAGCTATACGCAGGATGACAGAGAGAGGAATACTTTATATAGCTGGAAATATTGTCATTATATAAAGGCTTTGATCCGTGTGGTTACCTCGCTGACACCCAGCATGTCACTGTGAGCAGAGCAGAGCAGTGTCCCTCTCCTCTCTCACCTTGTGCACACAGGCACAGCAAGTTACTATAACTAGTAACTCGACATAATAGACCTATGTAAATGTTAACATACAGTAACAGCCTGAATGCAGTGTGGCTGATTTTTGGCTCCTCCTGTATGGGTAATTATATATTATATATACAATATATCAGGACAAAATATGACAGATGTTCTAAATAAAATAAAAGTATTTAGTAAAAAAAAAATCTTTTGACTACAAATTTAGTTGAAGACATCTTACTGACCACCAAAATATGTTTTTATGTGATGTGATAGTCCCATAATGATAGTCATTTGAAATTCATATGACTATTTCAATATTTGCCAAGACAGCTTGAGAATGTGTATTAGAGACTATGCTTTACCCCAGTCTGAGCGGGGCCCCGCGGCCCCCCTCACTGCCCTCCATCAGAGCTGATGACTCCTCCAGCAGGTTGGGATCCTCCATCTATTAAAGACATTAGGAAGACCTCGGTTACTTTGTTTACAGAAGCACATCAATTGTGCATCTCAGAGGGTGAAATACGCAAACCTCATCAAAGAACTGCTGGGTTCGATGGAGGATGTGCTTGAGCTCCGTCAGCTCCAGGAAGTTCTTCTTCAGGGCTTCCTGGTTGGTGTTGATTTCCTTCAGTTCGTTCTCCAGCTTCTCAAAGGTGGCCTGCCAGTCACAATCAACAGTATAAATCCCAAATGCACATTGTGCTGTAACATGTACGCATCATCACTGTCAAATATAAATCCTGCACATTGTACATACTGTATACAGTATATATATATATATATATATATATATGTATACATGTATGCATGCACTGTACATAACCACCACTTCATGTGTATCCATTCTATATTTATTTATTTGGACTACTAAATATTTGTTTACAGTTTACAGAAGCACTTGACTTGTATTTCAACTGGAATTGTGTGTACACTATGGGTACAGGATGTGTACACATACTTGGCCAATAAAGATAATTCTGATGAGGTGGAGTACATAACAATCCGTACAATTTGAGCTTTGAATTGCTATACCATTTGTCAGCTGTCATTCTTCAATTATCTCTACATGTTAGGCTGGCCCCTACACTGCCTGTTTTTAAATCCCATCTTAAATCCCATCTTTATTCTCAGTCTATTAACACACTATGATGTCATTTTGTCTTTTAAACTGATCTTTGTGTTTTTACTGTTATTTGCATGTTTTTTATCTTCTTTTAAGATTATTTTTTGCCATTTTTAGTAGGGATGCACCGAATATTCAGCCACCGAAAATATTCGGCCGAAATACTTTCATCACTGAAACAATACGGCCAAAATGTTGTGATCATTTCGGTGCATCCCTAATTTTTAGGCCTTTATTATTGACAGGACAGCTTAGACTTGAAGGGAGGGAGAGATGGGGGACGACATGCAGCAAAGGGCCGCAGGGTGGAAGCGACCCCGCAGCCGCTGCGGCGAGGACTGAGCCTCTATATATGGGCGCACGCTCTACCAGGTGAGCTAACCAGGCGCCCGTGTTTTGATTGTACAGCACTTTGGTCAACTGTTGTTTTTAAATGTGCTTTATAAATACATTTGGATTTGGATTTGGATCCTCTTAAATCAAAACCACAAGTTATTGTTAAAAATGAATCCCTACTCTGGACACCATGGGCCCTATCTTGCACTCAGCCCAATTGCCTTTGTACACCGACACATGTATGATTCCTATTTTGCACCCGACGCACAGCGGACTTTTCCCTCCACAGACGCATGTCGGTAAATTAGGGAATGTATTTGCGCTCCCGGGGGCGGTTCAGCTTAAAGAGGAGGCGTGTTCTGGTGCAAACGTTCCCTGGTGCTATTTTGCAGTTTCAGAAAACAATTCCACCACTGACCAGGAAAAACCTGGTCTAAAGTCAGTGGTGCTAGTCTAAAGTCAGTGGTGCTAGTCTAAAGTCAGTGGTGCTAGTCTAAAGTTAGTAGCGCTAGTCTAAAGTCAGTGGCGCTAGTCTAAAGTTAGTAGCGCTAGTCTAAAGTAAGTGGCGCTAGTCTAAAGTTAGTAGCGCTAGTCTAAAGTCAGTGGTGCTAGTCTAAAGTAAGTGGCGCTAGTCTAAAGTTAGTAGCGCTAGTCTAAAGTCAGTGGCGCTAGTCTAAAATCAGTAGTGCTAGTCTAAAGTTAGTAGCGCTAGTCTAAAGTCAGTGGCGCTAGTCTAAAGTCAGTGGTGCTAGTCTAAAGTTAGTAGCGCTAGTCTAAAGTTAGTAGCGCTAGTCTAAAGTTAGTAGCGCTAGTCTAAAGTCAGTGGTGCTAGTCTAAAGTCAGTGGTGCTAGTCTAAAGTTAGTAGCGCTAGTCTAAAGTCAGTAGCGCTAGTCTAAAGTCAGTGGTGCTAGTCTAAAGTCAGTGGTGCTAGTCTAAAGTTAGTAGCGCTAGTCTAAAGTCAGTAGCGCTAGTCTAAAGTTAGTAGCGTGTTATTCAGATGCTATTTTAGGGGCGCATGCTTGGCCATAATGTAGCGTGTGCACAACGTGCATACACTTTGCTTCTCTCATCTACATGCCATGACGCAGCAGTTCCCATTTTTGCAAACCATACATAATAAATACATACATAAATATTACTGAAAATGCACTACAGGTGTTTGGATCTGTCAGGAGGCACTTTACAGTACAGTCCTCAGAAAGTCCCAGCGTTCTTTGTGGCTTGTTGTGTTTTATACAACATTTCCATGAATCATGGATGTGTTGATGACATAAATGAGGAAATATTAGAGGACTTAAGGAGACGCGATGTTGAACTATGGCGGGATCTGGTCCAGGAGTGGAGGAGTGGAAATGTGCTCCTGGTGGAGCGGGTGGACGGAGATGGAGTGGGGGGAGGAGGAAGGGGCACAACAGGAGCAGGTGGTGCGTTTGGAGGCCCACGCTCCATGGCTGCAGCAATCCTCTCCAGACTTGAGGAGATGCGCCCGAGAGGCCGCAGCAACATCGCCACCCGGCCAAGACGGCATTTATTACTTTGCCGCATCTCGGACAGCTCCCGCTGGCGTGCGGCAGGCAAATCCACCGTCATAATAGCAATCCGCCATGGAACAAGCGCACCTGCTCTTAAAGGGCAGTGACATGACGCTCTGATTGGTTTATTGCACGTTACGCCCAAACCACACCTAGCTACTTCAGACCAACCCATTTTAGATTTGCGTCGGGCGCAAGAGTCGCAAATCCGCCCACAAAGCTACTTGCGTTTTGCGTTTCATACTTGCGTTTCACATCGTTAAAATAGGGCCCTATGTGTAACACCTCCAAGCTCAGTTTCTTTGGCTATTCTCTTTTAAAGCCCTGACAAGGGCCATATAAGCAGTACCTCAGAAGAGTTCACACTTTACAACACAGAGCCACAAGAGGAGCATTTGGCCTGTCTTGTCATGCTGTGGGTTATTCTGAGTGGTGTGTTTGTGGAATATCAACCATGCAATTGTTTTTTTACCTTTCTACCAAATCATATAATACATTTAATCAATGTGTATTTATCATCAGGGATCTCCTCTTCTGACCTTTGATAAAAATGCATGTATCAATTCATCTATCAATATAATAATGATTTATGATTTGATGAGTGATGATGACTGATGAGTGATTACCTCTAGATCGATCATGTCCCTGGGAAAAGGGACCTCTGGATTTTCTCCAGTGTCAACAGTTGGGATATTAGCTTTCTTGATCTCCTTCTCCACAAACCCTGTTCAGCAAAGAGAATCAATGATTCAATACCTTACCAGTGTAAAACCAAGTTCTTTATATTTTTCCAGATGAGATGAAGAAAAACTTCATAAGTTTCTCATTGACACCGCTGTCATTTTGAAAAGTGTTACAGGTTTTCTACAGGTTTCTTAGGCCTGGGACTGGTAAAGCTCACTCAATACATACATATGTAAAAACACATATATCCAGATCACATTGATGTGGTCTTAATTTGACCACGGGAGCAGTAAACTGAAGCTGGACTGAATCATTCAGTTGGTAGGAACTACACTGTGAGTTTGGCTGGGCCTGAATCAGAATCAGAATCAGAAATACTTTTAATAATCCCAGGGGGAAATTATTTAAATGTTACAGTCATTTGTCTCATTACTTACTCAGTTTCCTGTCCATCTCCTCACATCTCCTCACTTCATTCACAAACTTGCGCTGGAACACGTTTACGTCTGGATTCAGCTGTGGGTGGACAAAGAGGGAGAAATGATTATTTTAACACTATAATTATGGATTTTAGCTAAAACTGTGTCTTATAATGTTCTATGTATGAATTCATTATGTATCGTCAATACATGTGTCATTTCGTATTATTTTTTTTTATTTTTTTTAGGCCTTTATTTTCATAAAACAGATGAAAACATGAAAGGTGGGAGAGAGGAAGAATGACATGCAGCAAAGGGCCGCAGGTCGGAGTCAAACCCTCGGCCGCTGCGTCAAGGAGTAAACTCTATATATGAGTGAACGCTCTACCAGGTGAGCTACCCCAGGATCAATGCAGGCTTCTCACCGCAAGATGGTTTCTAGAACTGTAATTAATGAGATTATTTCTGCCTTCAGAGGAGCTCTACCACCAAGAAATGGCATAGCATGGGCACAGTGATACTCACATCTCTAAACTGGACCATGCCCAGTTCTCCCAGCTCACTGACACAGCAGTAGGCTGCCTCTGACTGGAGAAAGAGCTGGGCCAGGGTCATCTCCTCGCTCCTGAACAGTTCCCCCATGATGAGAACCACACTCCACCACAGCTAGAACAAAGAAACAATGCACCTAGGACACAAAGATACGTAAAATCATTAGGTTCAAATATTTTTTAAATACTGTATATTCATCAATTGTTTTACACAGGGAAAAGGTCAGGTTGAAGAACACATACAAAACCTGTCTTTTCCTTATTATTTAATACAAATTAGAACAATATACAGTACTGTACTGTACTGTCTGCAGAAAAGCACAACAGATACTATACTAAACTATACTATACTATACTGTGCAGTACACTCTGACGCAACAGAGCAGTGAGGGTGAGCAGAACAACATACCATAATATAGGCCTACTATACTATTATACTACACTATACTACACTACTAAACTACCAGTATATACATTGTGTTGTAATCAAGGCAGGATTACAAACACAACAAAGTAAGCAACTGTAGAGCTGCAACTAACGATTATTTTCATAATCGATTAATCTGCCGATTATTTCCTTGATTAATAGATTACTCATTTTATAAAATGCCAGAAAACAGTGAGTCAAAGGTCACGTCTTAAAATGTCATGATTTTTTGAAATCTTTGCTTGACAAATAACTGAAATGATTTGATGATTGATTACCCAAATAGTTGCAAATTTATTTTCTTTAAAATGGACAAATTGATTGATCAGCTAACTACTTCAGTTATAGACAACTGCTCCAATGCAGCAGAGCTTCACTTTTTTAAATTACCTGATAAAGATGCCAAAATGAAGCTCCTTTAATTTGACCTGATCTTAAGACCCTTTCCTGTAGAGGTACCCACTTTTTTTTTGTTCTCAGAAAATTAATTGAAATCAATTAAAAAAATAAAAAGCACCAGAGACATTAAACACCATACGAATCTAACACTGGTCAGATAAAATAAACTACTATTGAACATATGAAACAACACAGTACGATTTAAATATATTTATAGACTGGCAATTGATATAGAGAATCAGTACCGCTCTAATTATACAGCAGTCCGATATCCAGGCATTACTCCCATGTAGGCTACAGTAGCCTAGGTTTAAGAAGATGCTTAAGGGAATTGCGCTTATGCCTTTATAATAATAACTCATACACAACGCAGTGACTATCCTCAATATTACGCCGCTAACTTGCAAGCCATTACTATCATTTTAAAAACAGTTATGCGTTATAAAATCGAGCTTTTCGTGAGCCCGAGCTAGCATGCGGAGCCGAGCATCGCTGATGTCGCAGCATCTCCTGCTGCAGCTCTGCCCTTCACTGCTCAAGGACGCCATGATGCTGGAGCCTGGAGCCGCCTGCTCTCACACAGTCACTGGGTCCGCGTTCACAAATAAGACCCTATTCGTGACATATCAACGACAAATACTATTATAGGCTACTTGTGTTTTCTTTATACACCAACATGGGGCACCTAATATAGGCCCAATAGCCTAATAGAATGGGATTTTTCATTCATTTACAAGCTGCTGAAGTATAACTTAGTAGGAAAATACATCAAAACGGCGACAACTCGGTGAATGTGACGAACATAGGCCTACATCTCATCAAGGATATTACGTTACGAAAAACGCAGGTGTCCATGACACATTATCACCGTTATCACAGCCGACAACGTCCAAATATCATGAATCGTCGATTTATGGTTCATAATTCCCTTAATGACACTACGTCTGAAACACAGAAATGACTAATTTCACATTAAAGACTCTCAAAATAACTACTAACTACTAAGCTACTCACCTGAGTAAGATGCGTCTGGTCAGCTCTCTGGCCTGTTAACCCCCCTAGATGATGGATGCTGAGGACCAGGGCGGTGCGTCAAGTTATATACACTCGGCCGGAAATATACCCCAAAATACGTCATTCCAAAATAAAAGCATGGTGTGACCCAAAAATGATAATCATAGAAACGCATTTCAAAAATGTATATTAGTAATCACTCGCTGTGGTGCATTATGTTGCTCAAAATCATGATTTTATTTTATTATTATTATTATTATTATTATTATTATTATTATTATTATTATTATTATTATTATTGTTCGATTTTCACTGTTAAAGTTTTTTTTGGAGGATTTTATCAATAATCAAAACTTGGGTTTAAGGACAGAGGGTGTCATATGCTGGACAGAGCGTAAAGCCCCTTGAGGTAAATTTGTGATAATGGGCTAGGCTGTAGGCTATAAATAAAATAAATTATTGAGCACAAAGGAAGGTTGTTTTAAATGAATACCTGCTTCAGATCTACTTTTATCTCTTATTTCTTGCTGTTTATAGCTCCTTAGTGTGCTAATAAAGATCATGAGATATGATTGAAAGCTCATTGTGAGATTGTTTTCCTTACCCCTGTTTAAGAATGCTATGGATTTTGATTGTATTCATCTTCATATGTACTATGAAGGTTTATTCTGTCGAACAAATGTTGTGTTGTTGATAACTTTAATGAGTTGGCTGGAGTATTAATGATGTGAAGTGAGAATTAATGATGTGCACAGATTTAATTTTAATTAATTTAAACTCTTTATTGATCCCCAATAGGGAAATTACAATTCACACTTGTTATTACACACTACACACAAGCCTGAAATACACACACACACATGCTCAGGTCATGCTACATGCACTAATGGAGAGATGGCAGAGTGAGTGGGCTGCAACTGCAGGGGTTCGGTGCCTTGCTCAAGAGAACTGGCATCTCTCCAGCTACCAGTCCACATACAGGGACTTGAACCAGCGACCCTCTGGTTCCCAACCAACTTCCTACAGACTGAGCTACTTCCAAATGCTACTTCCAAATGCTACTTCCAAATGATTTGAAGATTAATGTTAATATGGAATAATTAATGTTACAGGTTCCTTTATAAACACAAGTTAGGTTGATATGACAGTGTACACAGTACACATAGGACGCTTACATTGATATTTGGCTTTACAGGGTTACAGGGTTATTGCACAGGGATTCTTCCAGACACTGGTGTTAAGTTTTCATCACAGTGATGGCCTACTGGAAGAACACGTGTTTGTGTCTGGTTATTTTGGAGTACAGTGTTCTGTATTGCCTACTGTACTTGAAGGGAGAAGTTGAAACAGGTTGAAGCAGTTATGTTACCTGCCTATTTCTTGCCTCTAGAGATTAAAATCACCAATGATTTTTCTGCAGTAGGCTGTCTCCTGTAGTTTGTCCCTGTACTGTTTGGTGGTTGATCCAAACCAGACACTGATGAATGTGCAGCGAACAGACCGAATAATCACGGTGTGAGCTGGTGAAGGAAGTAAATCCTCTGCAGGGCCATTTTCATGATGGATAGAAACATGGTGTTCACAATACAAGTAATGTACCAGGAATCGGTTTCCATGTATTTGATCCAGCTGGATGATTATGTATTGAGGAAAATGGGGAAATACATTTTTTTTTATACAGGGCTATGTTGATGTGAACACAACCTAACATAAGAAACAAGGAAAAGACAAGGCTATGAGAGTGCTGAGACTGAACCAAAACAGTAAAGTTGTGGGCCGAAAAAACAAAAGACAGAACTGGGGCAACTGTTTTTGTGGGTTCATTACTAATAGTGACACCTTTCACATCAAATATCGTCATTTGTGGTCCGATCATGGCGTATATGATACAAATATTTAGAGTAGCAGAAAAATTCATAAAATTTAAAAAGACGTGGTGCAAGGCTTCCCCGTTATGGCATAACACTCACCTTCTGTCTGGGGGAAAACCGTTTGCATTGGAAAGAGAAAGGAATTAATACCCTTCAGGATATTAGTGGGGAAAGCGCTATTCTTGACTTCCAGGAGCTGGTGTCTCAATATGATGTTGATAAGCACTCCCTTTTCTTTTATTTCAGAATAAGATCAGCTTGTAAAGCCTACGGGGTTCCTTGGGGGTCTAAGTTAAAGGACCATCCCATTTTGAGCTGGATACACAACTCTCCCAAGCAGATGGTGTCATACCTATATAACAAATTAAATTCCCAGAAATATATGCCCACACCAGGAATGAAAGCCTGGGATAGAGATATATCAGTAGTGGGACAGGACTTAGACTGGGAGGTTATTTGGGGTAATATAGCTGGTGCCTCAAAAAACCCAAACCATAGATATATACATTTGAAATTCTGCCATAGGGCCTATTTAACACAGAGAATAAGACACCAAATCGGTCTGGTCTCTGATCCATATTGTTCATTCTGCCCCCACGAAACCACTGGCTCCTTTATGCATGTTATGTGGGAATGCCCAGGGGTATCTGGTCTGTGGAGGGAGGTGATTGGTGTTATTGCCGATTTAACAGGAGTCCAGTTCCCGATGGATCCTGCGGTGCATCTCTTAAATGATGATTCCCGTCTTGGTCTTCCAGAGAAAACTCGTAAAGTTTGGCTAGCAGGTTTAACTGCAGCCAAGAAGATAGGAGTTCAGCGTTGGAAATCTCATGATATCTCTAGGGTTCACTGGCTCCTGTCGTTTTTGGATATCTCTTACCTAGAATTGTTGTCAGCAAGAATAAATGATGCTCAGCCGCATACAATTTTGATATGGGAGAAGTTGATATCTGATTTGAAAGGTCTTTTGTTGAGATAAGAATGCTCTGTCTGTGTTTGTATTAACAACCTGCTGGAGGGTGGAGGGGAGGGGGTTTGACTTTAAAATGTGTTAGAAATTTGAGGTGTGTGTA
The DNA here is from genome assembly GCF_004354835.1 of Perca flavescens. Lineage (NCBI taxonomy): Eukaryota > Metazoa > Chordata > Actinopteri > Perciformes > Percidae > Perca > Perca flavescens. The sequence continues at coordinate 29,640,157 of NC_041351.1, forward strand.
TGTACTTTCTTATATGTTAATAAAAAAAATTAATAACAAAAAAATATCATCATTTGATCCATTGTTATTATAAAAATATTGATGATGGCAGCCTTTATTTTTTGCTAATAATCAGTCCTGTTGTGGGGATTTATCCCCTGTTAATTTTTTTTTTACAGTGTGTACTATACCAAACTCTGATTAGATGATTATCATGTACTAACTTGTGCCTGTGGGATGCTCATGACACCTCGTTTCTTATTAGTACCACCTAAAATAAAGTGCTACCCAAACCACTCGTCTTAGCATTCTGAATATAAGGTCTACCAGATGTGGTGGAATAGTCCACAACCGGTCAAGCGTTGAGTCAGTAAAAACAAGATCCTGTCAAATTTTTCCTCTTACAAACAGCCACAGCAGAGTTTCACCCGCTCTTAGTTCCACATGGGGCAGGGTTTAAACCAGGACACTGGCTGGCTGCCAGCGAGCAATTTTGGAAGCATGGAACTCCCATAATGTACATAAATTACTGGGGCAGACTTCTATGAGAAACAGCTTTTATAGCTTTCTGCCTCACTCCGGGTTGCCATGTGGTTTTCATAATTTGTACGTATTAGAATGTTTTTTCCAAGTGTTTGCTTGCTGTGCAGAAGCAAGCAAGTGGATGGGGAGTGAGTTCCAGAGGGTGGGGGCAGCTATTGCAAAGGCTCAGTCCCCCAAAGTTCGGTGGGTTGATTTGGTGATGGGTTGGAGGAGGTTTAAGTCAGCTGAGCGAAGGCATCTGGAGGGGCGATGGTGCTGTAAGAGGTCTGTGAGGTATGGAGGGGCCAGATTATTGAGAGCTTTGTAGGTGGTGAGTAGAACTTTGTAATGGATGCGCTGTTGTACAGGGAGCCAGTGAAGCTGTTGAAGGACAGGGGTGATGTGTTGTTTTGAACCGGTGTGGGTGAGGAGGCGAGCAGCAGAGTTTTGAACGTATTGCAGTTTTTGTAAAACAGATGAAGGGAGACCATATAGGAGGCTGTTGCAGTAGTCAAGTCTTGATGTAATAAATGCATGGATGAGAGTTTCAGCAGCAGATGTCGAGACTGATGTTGAGAATGACTGGTAGGTGCTCTTTAGAAAATGGCTTTCCATGGATTTCAAATAAGAGATTGAATCTTTAAAATCTTTTTCCAAAAATATTTCTCTCATGCTGGTGTTGGACTTTGACCTTTGATACTACTGATAACTAAAAAGGCAGCGCTGATAACTTAATTGAGGCAAACAATCACTTTTTACTATCCACTTGCAACTGACTGTCCATTTTGAATCAATGCCATTGCTCAGTAGCTAAATGGATGAGGTGTTCAACGGCTTAGTCAAGCAGTTATGGTGAATCTTTTTTTTCAGTATTGCCTAAAATGTATAAAGACATATTCAAGTAGCTGTGTAAAGATCAGTCCACCACTACCAATAAAACAAGTCTCCTCTACTTTCAATACACAGATGAAGCATGCTTCTAAAGTGCTGTACATGCTCACTATCTGATAATTGTTTTGGTGTGGTATTGGTGTAGTTGTATTGGCTTCTTTTATGCCCACTAATACAAACAGTTTAAGCTTGTTGTGTTTTTTTTTAAAAACCTTTATGTATTAATTTATCAGTCTACAAACCCTCCTTGGTTTTCTGATAATATTATCATTATTAAACAATTTAAGGTCAGTGGATGGATAGAATAATTCTAAAATGGTGTTTTACTTGTGCTTAGCACAACTACGCATGCCCAAAGCCTTCAATTATTAAAGCCAAGTGGGGCAGATTGCCTGTTGGCCCGCTGCAATTTGATTGGCTACTTGCTCAAGGTTGCCAGAAGTTATAATATATGTTTTAGAGAAGATAGTAACTGGTCACCATGAACAATGTGGATTATGTTCTACAGAACAAATTTAAAAGTCTACCTTTTGAAGAAAAACTTGAGATCAAACGAGCATGTGGCCCACCAGCCACAGGATAAAACCCAACTGCTGGTGAATATAATTGCAAATTAAATGTGGCAACTTATTATCATGAACAGGTTCGTATAATATTATTCGAAAGCGGGTGCACAACAATTCATATGATACCCTATGAAATTACGCGATAGTCGTCTGGTCACGTGACGACCGGTCAAATGAAAGTCAAGTTTAGTGGTCCCATGACAGATAAGTTAAGCTTTCTTCACGGGTAAATTTACATGTAGCTGAGGAAAGGTTACTCTGAGCCGGGTACCGGTCACCATGAGGCAGAGATGTGGACTTGAGACTTGATGACTTGAACTCGAGTCGACTCAAATTACCGTTTTGATGACTTGCGACTTGGACTTGTAAGTTAATGACTCAAGACTTGACTTGACTTGAGGCATGATGACTCGGATGACAAGTTTGAATGTTAGCTGTAAAACAAAAATAATATAATTTAATGTTGTCACATTTCTGTCTAACTATTAAGTATGCTATGCAGCGACAGCAGCGCAAAACTGTGTCTGTCAGTCAAACTCCTTGCTATGGCAACACGTAACATCAAAGACCCCAAAAGAAGCCTCATTAATCAGACCAGACCACCACCACAGCTGCGTCTGTACCACAGATTAAATTCATTGTCATACTTGTACAAATTATACAAACAAGCCAATCATTTTATTAGATGGGCTACTACGTGAAAAAAGAAAAAAAGACTGTGGTTTGGATTAAAAGGACATGTCCCAGGACATGAACACTCCCCGTTTGAAAGCCCTGTGTTTTATCAATATATGGAATGGATTTTAGCTTTCCTTGATGACAAAGCCAGAGCTAAAAGTAGTAGGTACTTTAGCATGTAAGTTTTTGTTGACATTGGAAATAGTAGTTTGACAAAATAATTTTAACTCAAAGTCTACTTACTAACTTTTTTCCTGAACTTATAACCACATCTCACGGCCTTCATCAGTGAATGGCTTGAATGGCTGATTCCAACTCCATGACTACTGGCACAACACCATTCGCTAATGAAGATAGAGTCAAAAACTCCAGAAAAGGCTAGTAAGGACCTTGAGTTATTATTTTTTGTCAAACTAAAGGTACTAGTTCACTTCTAGCAGCAAAGTACCCAGATATTTCTCTGTGTTTGCAAAAGTGACATACCAAATGTTAACTTTACAGCAACACAGTAGAATTCATCATTCATTCAACAGATCATTTTGTTGCCAATTGAAGCTTCTTTATGTCCTTTTCCTTCCTGGTGTCTTTTATCCATTATAAATCTGACACGCCTTCCATGAACTGAACATTCTCTGCATAGAAGGGGGAAAGGAGTGGAAACAGGAACAGATCCTGTCTGACATTCCTCCTTTTGCTGTGCCTGAGCTTGTATACAAGCAGATCAGTGCAGCTCTGCTCTAACTATTCCAACCATGCCGATGGGAAAAGGCTAGACCAAAGGGGTGTGTTATTGAATCATCGAGGGGCTGGACCTACCAGCTGGAGTTGGAGTCTTACTGATATGTGCGTGTGTGTATTAAGGGAGGAGATAGGGAGGAGTTTAAAGAGAGGGGGAGAGTCCAATGGAAAAAGAGGGGGGTGGAGAGAAAATACCCTGCCAGCTGTAGCTTGACTGGAGGGTTTCTCTGCCTGGTGTGGCATTCACATCCTAACGCTCATGTGGTAACATCCAGCATCGCTTGGCTTCCCCTGCACGCTGGCCTGATTCCAGGGATTTGAAGTAGACAGGAGATATAGACAGAGACAGAGAGTGCATATATGCTGGAGAGCGATAAGTCAGTTTAGAAGTAGGAGAGGTAAAGAACAGAGATCCAGAGAAGAGAAGAAAGCAGGTGAGAAAGAAAAGGCATCAAGAAGAACTAGTGGTTTATTAGCTGACTGAACACTAAAAATCCACTAACATGGCAGCCATGGAAGCACTGCAATCCACAAGTGCCCTGCTAGAGCCTCAAACCCTCACCGAGATCTCAGACGATGAGGTCAACCTTCCACCCTCAGATGATGAAGACGATGCCCTTGCCGCAGCCAAGAAAGAGCTGTCCATCATGGGTACAGAGGGGGACGCGGCGGAAGACAAGGATGACGCAGTGAAGCTGGACTCCCAGGTGAACGGGGTCATGGTGCTGTCTTTGCTTGATAAGATCATTGGAGCGGTGGACCAGATCCAGCAGACCCAGAGCGGGCTGGAAGCCAGGCAGCAGGAGATGGAGCGCTCGGTGACCAGCATTCAGGGCGATCTGACCAAACTGTCCAAGAGCCACAGCACCACGTCCAACAGCGTCAATAAGATGATGGAGAAAGTGCGCAAGGTGAGCGTCAACGTCAAGACTGTGCGGGCCACCCTGGAGAAGCAAGGAGGCCAGATCAAGAAGCTGGAGAGCAACGAGGCTGAGCTGCTCAAGAGACGCAACTTTAAAGTCATGATCTACCAGGTGAGAGAGTGAATGTGTGTATAAATACATGTATTAATGTGTGGTTATGGTTTGTGTGTTTGAGGTGTAAGGCTGAGTATGTAAATGATATGGCACCTTATTGGTACAGTGATGGGTGTGGCCCTCGGGTGAATCAAACAAACATTTGGGCTCTTGAATGGGAATGAAAGTCATCTCAATGCCACATCCCTTTTTAAAAAAATGGTGGTGGTGATGTGGTTATTATCAAATAGTGAACATGAAAGTGTTTGCCAAAGATGTTTCTCAATTTGCTGAGGTGCAGAGGATTTCAGGGAGTGGCTCGAGTTACCTCAAAGTATTGCTAGCAAGTGCTCAAGTGACAGGCTGTACTATATCTCATCACTGAACCCACAATACCAAAAACATACCAATCAGAAAGTAATGCTATCCCAGGATGGATAATATTTAACAAATAAGGTAATTTTTACCTCTCACTTATTTGCCTACGACTTTATCATTCATCATTTACTCATTAATATTCTATATATTTAAGTTACGCTTTGATGCTTGTACACTTTATGTGAAAAATATACCCTTACCCATAACTGAAGTGTTTTTGTATCATAAACCTGACCTGAACTCTTGCATGCCAACCATCCACCCTAACCCCCTCCCTATCATTTCTATACGGTAGGAAAACTTCATTGACTGGAATAACGTTGTCTGTGATCATAATCCAGGCAGAAATTATGTTGCCTTCAAAATGTATGTGGCAAAACAAATTAGTAGTATATAACATGTATATAAGTTGATACACATCCACACTTATGGTAACAATTACTGGATACATTATTCCCACTTATTTATTGGAAAACACATTTTCCACTTTGGTATGTAATACCTTTACCTTACATTTTAGAAAATAGTATCTAAATACAAATAAAATCTGTTTTTACATAATCTCTTTGTGGCTGTATGATCAAAGTGCAAACATTTGTTTTAGCCATTTCTTATTCTTGTTCATTCTACCTTTAGCCTGTACAGACGCAATTCATTATGTTCTTAAACAAAATACAGAAGCATTGATCATGGGTGGATTTCTGTGACTGTAAACCTTCCAGATGTTGCGCTGTACCAACCCTGCCCCACCCCAAATCTACTTTACATTGGTTCAATACTCAGTATACAGTAAAGGTGGCTTCCACATATTTTCCTTACAAAGCACACTATATATAGGACTAAAGAATACAAGCCAAGCTCGCTGGCTGCCTAATGGGTGGTAGCAGAGAGGAAGGGACAGGAGAGAGGGAAGCTCTGAAGGGCAGATGTTTCATTTGAAAAGACAGAAAGAAAGATTTTTATTTGAGGGGAGTTGAGGAGAGCCCTGTTTCTTTTTTTAGCCTCTGAGGCTGCTGTGTGATGTGTAATAGCTTGCAGCTTTTTGCACAGTGGCGCGAGACATTCAGAGTTTCCACTCTTGACTCAGACATCATGGCTTAGACCGACCTCACTTTCTCTTTTTTTCTCGGTCTCTTTTCCAGTTGGGCAAAAGTCAAATGAGAGCTCCATCTTAAGCAACCCAGACTGTCTGACTGTGAATGCGTATGAGTTAATGCTATTCTAACATGTTAACACAATATATTTGGCTTCCTTGTCCTGGCATATTAGTATATAGTATATATAAGTATATGTAAGTTTTTATACATAATGATCTGCAGATGACTAGGTCACAGCTTTCAGCAAGAAAATGCTAATCTCCATCATCACATCTGAAAGAATCTGATGACTCTCAACCTGGAAGGATCATAAATCAACATTTTAATTAGTATCTTGAAGCGGAGTGTTGCAAGTTTGGAACACCACAGAGCGAAAAACAAAACAGGTTGGGATTTTGATAGTGTTAGCCAACTGCTTGGGCCCTGTGGCAAGAGAAACTCCCCCTGAAATGCCTATCTCTGGCTCCCTCACTAACTCAAAACACTGGCTTAGTTTATGGTTGCCAACTATGACATAATGTCAGATTCATCTTCATTAAAAAAGCAAACCACAATGTGTTGTTCTGTTTTCAATTTTCTGTGCTCCTCTGTTGCCCGTCAAGGGCGGATTCTTTCAAAAGCAGCAGTAGACAGTGAAAGACTCGAACATCCCTACAACTGGCATTATCTTTTTGTTTTTTGTTAGGATTTATTAGTACTGTTGACTTATATCATGAACAGTCACATCAATGCCACCCACAACAACCCTGAGAACACTGTGGACGTACAAAGACATCTGTAGCAGTAGTTATAGTGGTAGTCAATCAATCCATTTTATTTGTAACGAAAATCAGGAATCATGAACTCGTACGAGGTACAATTCCAGTGAAATGTATTCCCATCAGCTCCTTGATCTTGTGCATGATTCGTCATGAAGCAGAATGTGTCCGTCAGGTCGGCACACAGAAGAAGAGTCACCCGGTTGAATGGCACCGGCACTCCAGGATCCAGCCAAGTCTCAGGGAAAGGACACCACAGCTCCCAACATCCAGCTGGAAACAGACACAGACTCAGAGGCCCCCCAGCCCACCGCCCGACGCCTGCACACTGGCTAGCAGGATGCCTAGCAGAGAAGTCGCTGTCGGTGTTCAATTCCTCCACGCTCTCCTCTTTAGCCCCCTCTGATGGAGAGATGGAGACGGACACAGAGATGGTCTTGCCTGTTCATGTAGTCAGGATCGTAGCCATAGGTCCTAGCTGATAGTGATCTTCATCTTTTCATCTTCATCTTGTTTCCTCTGATGTTTACATTTGAAAACTTTGACCGGCCAGGCTAGCAGAGTCAGCAAGATAGCAGTAGTAGTAGTAGTAGTAGTAGTAAGAACATCATGGAAAGACAAACAAAATAAACTAGGCCAACAGATACATTGAGCTTATGTTAGTTACGCTGCTTTATTAACTGTACAAAATGTCCCTTTGAAATGTATTGGATTATAGTTCCAAAAAAGTTTTATTAGACCGAAAAAGACAACATTTCAATCCTACCGGTCTTTGTCAGAAAAACTGCCAACTTGACAATTACCAAGGTATATATGGAGAAGTTGAAGTAGAATAAATGGAAATAATAATAATTATAATAATAATAATAATAATACATTTTATTTAGAAGCACCGTTCAGAACACCCAAGGTCCCCTTACATTAGATAAAAACAAGTTGGCAATGAAAAAAGCATTAGTTCTCAAAATGGTCTGGGGATCTTCTGAGGCCTTGATGTTGCTTCAGGGGCACCAGCAAAAGTGGGATTAGTCTAAGGTTACATGGTTTTAATTCACATGGTATTATTGAAGAATACACAAGAATAACTACTGAATACATTTTCACTCCCACTGCCAGGATCTCCCATTTACAGTGTTGCCTTTTCAATAAAAAAATAAAAAAATCAGCATCAACATTCCCATATAGGAGTCCCTTGGTAATAATCTTATCCACTGGGGGTTCATGAGCTAATATCAGTCTATTTTTATATCTTTGTGACATAGCAACACATACTATTTTCTGATTTTTTCCCCAGACATTTTCCCCAAATGCTTCTCACTTTTGAGTTTGTGTCAGGCGGGAAATAAGTTTAGATTCAGACACCCCTGATTTATACTTGTGCTGTTTGTGCCCCAAGGAAAAGCCCCACCCTGGTGCTCTGCAGATAATAAAACCACACTGTTACTGAATCGTGTTCATCATCACATTGGTCAGCTCGCACAGGGAGGACACAGCACGAGGCCTTTGTAGTCTAGCATAGGGTGTTTAAGCTCTGCTTTATTAGCGGCTGTTGGCCCACCAGTCTTCCCTCCACTCCCCTCCTGGGCCCCCTTCACAAGTGTGGTCCTAACAAGGCTTAGAGTGATGGGACATATGACTTAGTTCATCTTTTTTCTTGTGAAAAACAACTGTACATACAGTATGTATATATGCATTTTAATACATAGTTATAAAGGTTTTCTGGTAGTCTACAGGAAGACTTAGTGACCTGATTCTACACAAGCATTGTTTCTCCCTGGTTTCAATTGAGTTTTTTTCATTATAGGATTTTTTTTGGCATTGTTAGAAATCTGATTACATTATATTTCATTGTAAATCATTGCAATGAGTCAAAAACTAATATCAGTCTAATGCAAATCAAAACCACCTGTGATTGATGCCATCGAAGCAAACAATATCACATAATGCCACTGGTATGCTGGACTAACTCAGGCTACTGTATGATGTGTAACATAGCGGCAGATCTGTCAGCACATCTGTTGGAAGTGTCTCCCTGTTAGCATGAGCAGCTGTCCTCCTCTGGGGTGTGTGTGTGTGTGTGTGTGTGTGTGTGTGTGTGTGTGTGTGTGTGTGTGTGTGTGTACATGGGTGTGTGTGTGTGTGTGTGTGTGTTTGGCTCATTTAAGGCTGAATATCCAGTAAGCCTGAGATTTACTCCCTTTTATCTGTGTTCAGTTCCTTGACAGCTGAGGCCATGTGTTGCCAGATAACAGCGCTTACAACACTTACTGAGGATCCAACCTGGAATGTGACAACTCTACCTCACAGTGTGGGAGAGAGAGAGAAAGAAACAGAGAGAGCAAAGCAGAGGGATACCAATTTTAGTTGATTAAAGCTGCACTTTCCAGTTTCTTTATATTCACAATAGATCAAATTGCCATCCGATTTAAAGTGCTTTACATAAACCATTAAAGCAGGGATCTTCAACAGGGGGTCCCTAGGGAGTCCTCAGAGTCAATGCAGGGGGGCCTCCAAATTATTGCAAAATTTTGAAGTTTTTAAAAAAATTAAAAAGTCTTAACATGAATCTAACATTTTATTAGCAAATATAAATCCCCACTGATGATAGGCTTACTGGCCTATAAGTAAGGTAGTCACTTAGATATCCATCCCCAGATACAGTTCATCCTAAGGATTCACTGTGCCACATTTATGTTTTAACATAAAAACGTGATTTATAAAAGGCTACTTTAATAGCTTAGTATTCTAGGCAAAAAGGTTTTAGGCTGCGCTACATGTTATTGTAGGCCCAATTTAATATGCAGCTTCATTTTATACAATATATGTAGTAGGGGGTCCCTGCTCCGTCTCTCTTTCAGTTAAGGGGTCCTTGGCCTAAAAAATGTTGAAGACCCCTGCATTAAATCAGATTAGATTAGATTTAGACTTTTATTGATTCCAAATTGGGAAATTTCAGTGTTACAGCTGCAAAATATCAGACACACAAAACACACGTACAGAATGTAAAAATAAAAATAAAATAAAGAGGATAGAATACAAGAACAAATATTCAAAAAATAAAGATTAGCCTACGTTTTGACTCATGAACAGAAAGCAGACTTGTCCCAGACGACCTGAGAGGTCTGGATGGTTTATAATGTTGCAGCAGATCAGGAATGTATTTAGGCCCTATCCATTAAGTGTTTATGAACCAACAATATTTTGAAATCAATTCTTTGAGAGACAGGAAGCCAGTGTAAAGACCTCAGAACTGGAGTGATCCACGTTCTTGGTCTTAGTGGACCAAGAAGGAGAGACTGTCTGAAAATGTGTTCCATCATCCATGTCTGTGTTCATTGCATCTTCTCTATAATGGCAGGCTTTTAAACCCGCATTCGAATACAGCCACTTTGGAACAGCTATAAACACTTTTGCCCTTAGACTCTAATGTCTAATGCCATGTTGTGTGACTTGGTTCATTTGAAGCATAGTTTAATGCTCCAGCTACAGTGGGGGGTCTAGGGACAGTTAGTGTGTAGATCAGGTACATGCCTGTTTGTTTTGTGCCCCTGTCCCTAGTCTCGCTTTTGCTGAGGTGGGTCTGGCTGGTTCACATAGCATTCTGGGATGGGAGAAAAACGTGCTCTTGTTTATTGGCATTTCTTTAAACCAATCACAATTGTCTTGGGCGGTGCTAAGCGCTGGACGGAGCCACAGAGCTGCTGCAAAATAGCCTCGGGAAGGAACTTGTTTTGGTGGAACCTGAATGTGTGTAACCCTACTGCCACCTTTAGTAAAGACTGTTGGCTGAGAGGAATACATACTGTGTAGTGAGAATAGTGATTAACCTACCCGAGGAGCATCCTCCATCACTGTGAGGAGGGGGGGATAATATATGAGGGTAAGAGCAAAATATGAGAGAGATGTTCATCCACTTTGTACAGGGAGTGTATGGGTGTGTTGAGATGAAGAGCAGGCACCATATTTAGACAGCTGATTCATAGCACAGGCATCCCCGGCTCTCTATGCTAACCTCCTCCTGCCTCCTCCTCCTCCTCAGTCACAGCCCTGTTCCTCCCTCTCCACTGCTCATCCACCCACCAGGAGAATTCATTCCACTCCGTGTCCTCCTCACCCCACCCCACCCTACACACCATCCCTACACTCCTACCACTTTTCCTTTTTCTCCTCTCATTTGATTCTTTTTCTTTTAGTATGAGTTGATAAGATCCATCCCCTTTGATGAATCAGATCTTCTAACTGAGATCAAACTATATAATTAAAAATAGATTTGCAATAAAATATATTAAAAGATCAGCATGTTCATGAGATGTACAGTATACATGTATGTTTAGAAAATAACGGAAAGAGTTGATTATTTAACATCTAAAATATAAAGGGTCCAGTCAGCAAAACAATAGAAAGGAAGTATCATTGTGTGCTTTCAAGGAGTGTTTAAGTCATTTTGATATTTCCCTGGTTTGAGCGAGTTGTTTCTTAGTCTTTGGTATAGGTAAATAGCTCTTATTCCAGGGTTGCACTTGTTGTGCAACTCTTTAAAATCATATCAGCATTTAAAACAGCAAAATTAACCCATTTCAATTAAATTACCGCAATCAACAGTTCCACTTGCAAAGACCAAGTGTACAGCTTTGGTAAACTTTGGCTCTGAGCTAGGATAGCCCAGTAGCACTAGTCCTCTAGCTGGGGGCATAACAATGAGCACAACATTTTGTGCACAACATTTTGTGGTCACTGCTTACCTTTAAATTCACACTTTCTGTGTAGGGTACAACTTTGACATGTGAATTTGCACTGCTGACCAAAATTTAAGCCGTCTTGGTAGTGCTGACCTGTTAAGAAAGGAATACCCAGAGAGAGCTATCATATTGTGTTGTCACGCCACCCCCCCACAGCTTCATCCAAATGATTTACAAATTAGGTAATGTGAATGTTTTGCCCTCAAAAGAACCAGATCTGCAACACTATAAAGTACGCATTTCACCAACAGCCTGAGAACAATAAGACTCCAAGTAATGAATTGTATGTAAATGAATCAAGAGTGAACCCATTCTTCTCCCACAGGTCCGTCCAGGTCCATATATGGACATGTGAGCCAGAAACGTTCCCAGCTCAGTGTACAGGCCAGATTGTGTGTAACATTGTTTCAGCTGGGAGCAGTGCTTTTTTGGTGGATTGCTTTTGGCTTTGGTTCAGTCGGTAGGGGTGGTGTGAATGTCAGGAAAGATGGTTCAGGGCATTGATGATAGCTTGTTGATAAATGGGGAGGAAGGGAAATAAAAAGGGAGAGGATGAGAGAGGATAAAGGAGACAGAGAGGGTGGTAACAGAGGGCTAACAGAGACGGAGAAAGAGAAGAGGAGAGCCATCTAAAAATAGCAACTATCACATACTTGTTTGATTGTGAGAAGGAAACGGCCTTTAGGAGATTGTGTTCCTGTTTGGTTTTGAAAATCAGAGGTCGGGCCAGGACAAGTGCCGACGTTCAGGCCACAACATCAGCCTGTTTGTTAATTCATGACGTTCAGACAATTGTCATCCGGTCGTGGAGACGTGGGTGTGTTATGCTAGTAGAGGCTAATGGAGCTAATGGAGCCTCTAGCCTGGAGCAGAGATGAGGTGGGGGCTCCAAAGGTCTGGTAAACTCACTTCTTTCTAACTTCACCCCTTTAGATTATTTATAGTTTCGAACTTGTAGTCTTCAGCCCAAACCGATGCTGACTCTATTGACATCATCAAGGACATTTATCAGACTTCACACAGCTCCTACTGGAGACACTAAAGACTTTATACTACTTTTTTGTTTACAATCTGTGAAGTTCCTCTTTAAGTGCATGTGTCCTAAGCTGCAGTTCCTCTAATAACCACAAGTTGCTGGCTCCAAGGAATATAGGGCATGTTTGCTTGACAGACAGGTGTCTTGGCCTAACAAGTTTAGCTGTGGTGGTTGCCTGTGACCAAACTTGAATTTCCTGGCATCAGTAACTTAGTAATGTTACAGACACTATGCTCTTTCAGTCTGTGGTTTCAGGGCAGTTAGTTTATGCCACCTGATATGAGAGAGGAATCAAACACACACACGTAAAACTGTAATTGGAGTAGTTTAGTTTTGCTTCAGGGGGTTAAAACTGGAGTGCCTTCCCCTGGTTTGGAAATTGAACTGCTGCTGATTCATCATGGCCTACCCAACATTTTCAGGTAGCCAGTGTGCACACAACGTTTATGGTGCTAGCTATCGTAGCTCAGGGCCCTGACACCCACCCCACTCACCCACTCCAATTATATCCAAATTTATAAGTTATTGAAAGTCTGACAACATTATGTTTTATTATAAGATGCCATTATCCTGCAATGCTTTCGTGTGTAACTTACTAGTCTATATATCCACAACGTTCCACTTCTGGGACTGTTCCGCTGCCACAGGAAATTCCGCCGGATGCATGTCTTTTCGCCGATGTCCGTCCACTTCCTCTTCCTTTGTGTTGGCGTTCTAACCTCCGGTGGATTTGTGAGGACTATGGTTAACTGCTCCTCAGATCTCTGCAGGGTAAATCCAGACAGCTCGCTAGACTATCTGTCCAATCGGAGTTTTCTGTTGCACGACTAAAACTTTTGAACGTACACATGATTCCAGGTCAACACATTAACTGTAGCTAATAGCATTAGCTTACCTCCGCTTTGTCTGCAGTTCTCTACTCTTAAGAAAAATGTTCTTTGGTCTAGAATGTATTCTTCTCTTTGGCAGGCAGTAGTCAACCCCAGTCAAAATGGTCACTCCAGACCCGATGGTCTGAAAGGCGCATTGTTTGGACCAGAGTATTAGAATCCATTTGTAGCAATAACAGTGCACAATGGAGAAGAATGGAGCAGGCCATTCAAAAGACACCTTTGTCCTTTAAATCCTGTTTGGATCTAGTACACGGATAGCATTACACTGTTTAAATATTTTGTGTCAACTAAGTGTGCCCCTCTCTTGAGCTTGTTTACAATTTAGATTTTCTATGCACAGAATAATAAAAAAAAAAAGTCCCTTACCCACTGCTAGTACCAGCTCCACTCTCTCGGCTTGGGCGCGGTGCCCCCTTAGTACTCATGCGTGAGGCGAGCGTGGCTGGTCGTCATAGCGACGCCGCAGAAAACTGCCGTGACCTAACGCGACACACACACGTGGAAGGTGTGTAGTGTTTTTGATTCTCAGCATGTGGCTGTTTGCCAGAACACACATTTAGTTTCTAAAGAAGCTGGAGGCAGCAAAAAAAACACCACTGACTAAACTATTTAAAAATGGGGAGGGGTTGTTCAGGACACCCCCGTCTGTCGCTAGCAATGATGACGCAGTGATTAGTGACGATTCTCTCCGACCAATCAGTAGTCTGCAGGTTTTCACGTCACCTTTTGGTATCGCCTCAGCTTGCTTGGAACCTGGACAGAGGTGATCCTAAATAAAGTACCTGTTGGAAGGTACCAGGGACTTTTTTTCGTAATGGAAAACCAAAAAAGGCGAGTAGAGTCGAGGCGAGTCGAGCAGGTACCATGTCATTGAAAACCGCCATATACCGCTACCAGACACTTAAAGGTTCCAGTCCCACTTCACTGCCTTCAACTTTACAAAGCTTGTTTAAAACTTGCTGTTCAAAAATACCATGATCATTTTTCAGCTGTGGTGAAATGCATGACAAATCTGTTTTAATGCTGCTCACTTGACATTAATAGAGCAATTATCTCTTAGTTCCTTCTATCTTTCCGATCCTTGTCTTCCCATTTTCATTTTTTATTTCTAAGTAGAAGCTTTTCCACATGAGTCAGATGTCAATGACTCATAATAAAAAAAAAAAACATTAGTTTGTTTTCTCAAATGATTCACTCCGTCATATGATTACCAGCTTTGAATCCTTTCATTGTTACATTATTGGCCCTGAACAGAGGTACGTTTGTGATAAGTCACCAAATCATCTAGTTCTATAATGATTTAAATCTTAGGATGACTTCCTTAAACTTTAGTGTCTACAACATTTTTAAAGGTTATGGCTTGTTTAGTGATAAAATCAGACAGTAAAATCTGAATCATTACTCTCATCAGGCTAATTTCATTTCAAGTAGGCCTACTTTTGTTTAAAACAATGGATTTTACTTTACACAGAAAGATTTGATATATTTCATGTATAACTATCAAACCATTTACATGACAAATAATCCTAACTCAATGTCCACTTACCAGATTCTTTTTTCCTAGAGCTTACATCTCTTGGTCTTCATCAGCAGATGGAGTTTGCTTACAGTAGTTGTCATGGAGAGTTACACCCAGTGGAAAATCCGGGTTAAAATGTCATTAAGTGACTTCATTCTGATACCTTTTTTTTTTATTTATATTTTTTATTAATCCCCAGTGGGGAAAATTACAATTTACACTCTGTTGTTATTACACACTACACACAGGCCTGAAATACACACACATGCTCAGGTCCTTTTACATGCACAAATGGAGAGATGTCCGAGTGAGTGGGCTGCGACTGCTGGACCGGTGCCCTGACAGTGCCCAGGAGGTGAACTGGCATCTCTCCAGCTACCAGTCCACACTCCGTACTTCGGTCCGTACGGGGACTTGAACCAACCTTCCAACCCAACTCCCTACGGACTGAGCTACTGCCACCACAATTATTAAGTCAGGTCAAAGCTCAGGAAGAACACTTGTGGAGTGGACCTTGAGTTGAGAATCTTTGGAAAAAGTAATACCTTCAAGGGTGAGGATGTTCAAGCATTACAAATTATGTAATTATAGTTACATTTGTGGGTATTTTTGTTGCTTAATTCTCTTCTGGGATTCCTCTTTGTAAAATTACTTCATGATGAACCTCATCAAACTTCTACAAAGTACAGAAGCCTGTTATCCTGCAGTAACACACAGACACACTTAAGTCATGATTACCGAAAACAAAACTGTGTGTGTGTGTGTGTGTGTGTGTGTGTGTGTGTGTGTGTGTCTTTCAAATGATCTCGCATGCGCAAAACACGAAGGCACACAGCAACTGACCGGGGAGCAGTAGCGAGCCTACGCGCGTGTCATGTCACGTGTCAGCGCCCTGCATGGCGGCTCCGCCACCATCGGTGTCCGTGAATGTGTGAATGAGAGAAAGGCAGTACATTCACCACTGGATGTGTTGTTGTTGAGAGCGCTTCGAATGGGCACACCACCCGACAACGCTGCAAGCAGCATGTTATAAAAATGGCAGGTGCGTTAAGTGAGTGACGTCAGTGTGTGTGTGGTCTAACAAGGAGAGCGAGCAGTTTTTTTTGTTTTTTGTCAATACTGCTGGTAAAGTGAAGGTTGTTATCCCCAAAAGAGTATAGGCCTCGGAGGGAACGCCTCCCCTGTGCTGGGAGGTATCTCCCTATCAGCTCACTACTCAAAAGACATTAAACTGATATATCAATCAACGGCTACCTAAAGGTCATAACACTAGCAATAGTTGGAACTAAGTATTTAATAACTGTATTTGATGTCATATTTACACAATAAAGTTGCAAAAAAAAAATACTGGGAACCAATCAATCGGCCCGTTCTGAAAAGGCACACACTCCAAATGGGGACTGCACTAGTAATAATAATAATCATAATAATCATAATAATCATAATAATCATAATAATTATAACTTATTTATATAGCACCTTAAAAACAATGTTTAAAAAGTGCTTTGACAGACAAAGCATGGCAAAGGCAGGATATCCAAAGGTCAATAAAAGAACAGAGAGCTAAAAATTTGGGCCGAACATTGCCATGACAAAATTGGGTAAATAAAATAAGAAGACAAAAGAGGCAACACAGTAGTGACAAGACAAAATAAGCATATAAATATAACTAGAAGCAATAAAAACAAATATAAAATAAAAAATCAAGAGCAATAAAACATAAAAAAGATCAAAAGAGACAATAAAAAGAGACAACATCACATGAAAGCAAGTCTATAAAAACGAGTTTTGGGATGTGATTTAAAAGAGTTCACTGAGTCCGTGAGCTTTATCTCCTCAGGCAGGTCGGTCCAAAGTTGAGGGTCCTTGATGGCAACAGCACGGTCACCGTTAGATTTGAGCCTTGACTTTGGAACGGCCAGAAGGGCCCCACCCGAAGATGTAAGGCTCATATGGGGTCAACATCTTAATACTAAAAAACAAGCTAATAGTAGTTAAACAACAAGCTTATCCCTTTAATATGAACAAGAATGGTTTCCCTTTAAATAAGTTAGTAACTTTATTAATGTAGCACCTTTCAAGAGCAGAGATGCACAAAGTGCTTCACAAAAGAAATAAAGCATCTAACATACATACAGACATAAAACACCGCAAGATAGAAATAAATAGAAAAAACTATGACACAAAAGCATAGGAAGTTAATGGACAACAGCTATGCACAGAACAAATTATAGTCAAATAAAAAGTGCGGGTGCTGGTTTATGTATATTTACTGTCCTTTTATTCAAAAAAAAAAAAAAAAAAAAAAAAAAAAAAAAAGCAAGGGAAGTGTATATAATAAAGCGTTGGAGGAACCGGGTTAAAGAGTAACTGGCCACAAGGGACGCTCAAAACTAAAGGGAACGACCCACAACGGGGCCCCTGCTGGAGCTGCTGCCCCCGCGACCCGACCCCAGATAAGCAGACGACAATGGATGGATGGATGGATGGACCCGCAACGGGGCAGGGATCATTTCATTGTTCAACACTACACCTGACCTCATCATACAAATACGCCTGAAAACGCTATCACAGACCAGTCCCGTACACTGGGTATACTCATGCCAGTGGAAACAGTGGACACTGCCAGCTAGACATTGGAATTCTCACAAATCAACAAATCACTCGAACAATAGCATCTAGGCAGTAGTAGCTAAGTCAGCAGGGCCTGTAGTTTGTTATCCATGTTGAATAACCACTGGTAGCCAAGGCGATGTTGTATGTTTTCTTCCACAAAAGGGTCATGTGATAGGGCCGTGACGAATCAGGAAAGGACACGTCGTGACTGATAAGATGGGTGTCCTTTATAAAACTCTCCGTTTCCGACCATCCAGACTAAAATGCGATCTCAGTGTTTTCAACCTAAGGAGTGAGGACACTAAGCGTAAAACGTAGCAAAAGTAATGCGTGTGGATGTGGCCTAAAGCCCTACTCGCACGGGATTAGCATAACCTGGTGACCTCTAGTCATTTGTAATAATTACAGAGGTTGTCTGTGATCTTTATCATGTGCGACTCGGCCGTGTCTGTAATTTGTCAAGTAAAAATTCCCCAGCAAATGAGCTACCATATTTTGCCGAACACTGAGGTCCTGTGATAATATTAGTCCCTTGTGAATTGACATGTCTGTGATTTGGCATTGTCGTATATATCATTTTTTCAAGGTTTTTGTTTCCTGTGCGCCTTTTTATCCCTGTCGCGAAGACAGATATCAGATAAGGTCAGTGTTGCCACAGTTACTTTACAGATTACTTGATTTTAAAATTAACAAAGTTAGATTACAAGTTACTTTATTAGTTACATTCAGCAACTGCCGACAACACCCCCACAGCCTCAACATAAAAATGACAACCGGTTTATTGTGAGGCAGCTTGGCATTAAGTAAGTTTGACCGTGTAGTGCTGCGACTCCAGATGTTTCTTCAGATTTGACGTAGTGTTTTTGTAGCTAGATAGCACTTTGTCGCCACCAGCACAGAGTGTACAACCAACCTTAATATTGCCGTCTTTAGCTGACACAAACTCTAAATAGTGACTGGATTTCCATCTCTCTCCTCCCTCCGTTGTTGTTTACGTCTGTGTCGCTGCCTGGTACACGTGAACTGTCCACATGCTGAAAACGTGACTTGTCGCATACGTGACTTCACTCCCCGAGACGCAAGAAGAAAGCAAATATATTTTTTTTTACTAAGGAAAATTACAAAAATAGTAACGCACAGTGACTTGGATAAGTAACTTTAATCTGATTACTGGTTCGTAAATAGTAACGCGTTAGATTACTCGTTACTGAAAAAAGTGCTCAGATTAGAGTAACGCGTTACAAATAACCACCTTTCATGGCCAACCTAGTCTGGACCAAGGGGGTAAGCTTCGCTCCAGAACTCGAGCCATCTATGACGCCATTTTGTTGCTAACTGGCCATCACCTCCTGTTAGCATTCCGCTGACCGCCATTTTTTTTTTACGTCACTTGACTGCGAATAACTTTACATCAGAAATGTTTGAAGACTCTATTTGTCCATTGTTTAGTTCCAAAGAAAAACGACAATGTATAAAAGGCTTCATTACCTTGTAGCTCACGTTATGGCTCCGTAGCAGACGCTTTTGTAAAAATAAGCTAACGATTGTGTCATAACCAAGTGACTTACTGTCGCATAGTAGAGGAATTACCGTATAGTACAGGAGAAGCTCGCAGGCAGTTTCGACTTACATGAGCTGTACATGTTATCTCCTTACATACACCTCCAGTCTCCGTATCTGTAAGATTGGGAATGATTGAGATTTCTCTCGGCACAGCTACCAGAAGACTTACAACTTTCAGACACGTTGCTCACGTCACATTCTCTCAGTTGGAGGCTGCGCAGTAAAGCTGGCCATCACCGGAAAAGTGCTTCTAATATCCTTCACTGGTCTCCGTCCAGAGCAACGGGGTCTATTGGTCCATTATATACTGTCTATGGTCTGGACCACTGCCCGACCGGAGACCTCCCTTCCCGAGTCAATGCGCTCCCAGCGGCTACGTCTGAGGGCAGACGGTGATGCTGTGTGGGTGGCGCTACGGCGGGGATAAGGTATGCGCCTCTGGTAACCTCTACCAGGACTGGCCCAAAAGACACGGAACCCAGACTCAAGTGCGGTGCGGCGGCATCGCCCTGGCCGTCCTCCGCGGCCGTCCTCCACGCGCCTCTCTATACCCAACTCTCGTGGTACAGATAAATCCGTTAGAGGTCCCCAGATGATACTAATCCCGTGCGAATAGGTTTCATGACAAGACTTTTTTTTGAGCTGGTCCTATACTAGACAGTAATGTCAGTCTTTAATGTTTGATTTTTTAGTCACATGTCCCAGAACATTTGGGAAGTGCAATAAATAATGACTGTACTCTTTAAAAATGAGTGGCTTCCATACAGTGTAAAAGACTATGCCCATCAGTAGCCTAACATTCCTGTTATCTTAAAGCGGAGGACACATTTTACAGAGAAGGACAGGAGCAAACAGCAGAGGAAGAAAACACTTTTTCTGCAGCTCCATAAATCTCTCTATAAGCACCAACCTCCTCCATTGTTATTGGAAAGAGTAACACAGGGTGGCCATGGGAACGACCACTGTCATCCCTCGCTGTCTAAGTTCCTGTTAGTCAAGCATGGGGAACTGTACATAGACCCAGAGTGGGCCAGAGATAGGGCTGCCATGCTTCAGCTGCTCGTCCCATAATAATTAGATCCCCCTTTACTAGTAGGACTCATCTGAATGTTCAAAGTGTGCAAGTAAAATTTAAAATTTCTATTTGGATATGGCACTGGAATGTTATTTTCCATCGGGATGGTATCACTCACAGGTGGAATTAATAATGATGGGGTTCTGTGTTTACTCACTACAAAGGATTGTATGTGTGTGTGTGTGTGTGTGTGTGTGTGTGTGTATGCTTCTACAGTACATGAAAGTACATGATCAGAATACCCGCAAACCAAAGTATGTCGTAAAAGCAACTGCCACTGATAGTCGACAATGGCAAGCTGTGTCTTGCAGTGAGAGCTGAAAGGAGTGGGAATGGGCTGCCTCACACACACGTGTCTGCAGCCTTGGAAACACTTCAAGAAATCATTATTTGTGCTAGATTCATGTATGTATCCTTACAAAGCTCCTCTGTTTAACCAGAAAAGAAGGTCGTGCAAACTGTTGTAGCTCCTGAATACACAAAGAAACATGCTGTGATGCTTTCATGCACTGTAGGAAATGTCATCAGATGTTGGCCACAAAATAACACAAGGAGACACGTCTGGCCAGGAGAGGAGAGGATGGAGGTGAGAAAAATATTAAAGGATGAGATGGAACTGATATAAAGGAATATTTCAGCATTTCAGAAAATACGCCTATTTGCTTTCTTTTTGAAAGTGAGATGTTCAGATATTAATCTCATCTCTGTGTTACAGAGTACAGAGCTGGAGTCAGGCTGTGGTTAGCCTAGCTTAGCACAAAGATTAGAAGAAATTGGAAACTACCCACACCTCTAAAGCTCACTACTTAACACGTTATATCTAATTTATTTAATTCGTACACAAACAGAGTTGTGTTGATGATGATGAGGGAGAGAGATGCAACAAAGGTCCACCACCTGGACTCAAATCCTGGATGTTGCAGTTTATGGTTGGCATCTTAACCCCTAAGCCACCCAGAGATGCTACTTCTTGATGAACAACAGTTTAGAGGTTTTGATTTTGGTCTCCGTACAGATGGTAGGCCTACCTAACCTGGCAACTTCACTAAGCCGATAAGAAACTGTGAACAATTTATCAAACTACTCAGTTAAGTTTAGGAAAAGATAGTGGTTTGGGTTTAACCATTTCTTGCAGAAAGCCCTGAAGGCTAACTTCTCCATGTGTGCCACATAATTGCGTCCCTTAGAGTTTACCTGTAATTTGCTACCAGCTAGCTATTTAGGACCAGGCTATTTCCAGGAAAAATTCCGAAAGTTACATTGCTGATGCTTGACATGTTTGAGTTTGTTACAATATAACATCTCCGGTATTTCTTTCTTTATTTGTTTTTGAATGTACTGTAGCAAGCAATGGAGAGCGAGCTGTACCCAGCATGCCATTTGGTGGTGTCAAAGGATCCCCTCTCAATACACTACATAGTGTGCACATAATGCACTGCTAATAAATACATCCCATAGATCTCAAGAGCTCCCACTTGACACGTTCCTGGGTTCCAAAATTGAAGGACAGACAGACATACAGACAGACAGACAGAGACTCCTTCCATTTGAGTTAGCCTAAATAGCCAAGTATGTTAAGCTAACAAACATTGTAATGTTTAGCATGGATTGTCATGCTAAATAAAAAATAAAACACCAAATCTTTCGATATTCATGACTTGGAAATATAATTGAGACCTGGAGCAAAATGAACCGCTTACTTTTTATTAGCCTAAAATAATGTAGCAAAATAAACTCTGCAAATAAAATGGTGGCTAAACTGGATATTGCTTCTTGCATGTTAACAACCTATACAGTAATGTTCAAAGACCAATGCCAACAAGGCCATGTGCTGTTTTCTCAATGCTTATTATTTTCCTCCCCATTTCTGATGAATATATTACAAAAAAAAAAGAAATCCCATAACTTTAAAGCAAAGCTGTGATGTGCAGATGGGATAGCAGTCTATGAATTAGGACCATTAATTCTAATGCAAACTGAACTGAATAGAAAACAAGCGAGATTATCTGACACACAAGTGGCACAGGCATATTTTGGTTTCTCTTTGTTTGGTTGCCATGGAGCTGTGACGCTGATCTGTCTCATTCCTCAGGGATCTGAGAATCGGAGTTCACTCTCCTACCACTCACTGTAAGGAAACCACGTCAAGTAGAAAACAAGGAAGGTAGAGAGAAACCAAAGGAAAGGGGCGAGGGAATGAAGGCTGGAAGGAATTAATAGAGAATGGAGGGAAGTGAAAAAGGGACAAAAGGAAAGAAGAGAGGTTGCCGCTGTGCTGTATTGCAACAACAGGCCTGGTGACTCATCCCTCTCTCTCCCCCCTCAGGGAGCTGTGGCATGCCATCACTTTATATAGCAATCTCTCTCTCTCTCTCTCTCTCTCTCTCTCTCTCTCTCTCTCTCTCTCTCTGGTCCCATGTCTCTGATTAAAGGGGACCAGTGGAAAACAGCAGGAGAGTAAGGAGTTCTCTACCCAGAGAGTAATGCTGTGTGCGACCATCACACTCTTTCCCATGGCACTCATATGAGAAATGTACTGAAAAACACACAGTCCCTTGACTGGTTAGAGCAATGTATGCCTTCTCATCCATCACCCAAAGGAGCCAGTCTGACAGGGTGAGCATTAGGATTAGACTGATACTATATCAGCAAGTTGATATTGGCTTTAGTAAGAAAACAGTAGGCAATGTAAACCATCTCTCATACTGTAACGACAGAGGCCACACAACTTTTAAATGATTATTTCCGAACTTTTGTCTTATAAATACAACATGGAATTAATAGGCACACCCTATCTCAATCCAATACACTCGGGGGTTGTTGCTACAGCCTTACTTGGTCTGGTATGAACAGTCATTTATGATGGCTAATGTAAAATAATGTAATGATATAACTCAATTTGCATTTTTTGTCTGTACTTGTGTTTAAAGGACTTGTGAAACAATCCTCAGTCATGACCCAAGTACTGTCCCAATTTAAAGTTAACACATAGCCTAGGTCTCAGTGTGCTGGAGTGTTCTAGCTCTGCCCATTTTATGGGTATCCCATGATGCTTTTGGGGGCGGACTTGCAACAGTACACACCAGTAACAACCACAAGGTTTAAGATGTTTTTAAGCATGCAATTAAAGTTTAGACACGCTTACTCATTAAGCGTGTCTAAACTTTGGACTGGTACTGTATGTGGTTGATTTAACAAAAGAAACCCTGCTTTAAAGTTTACTCTAGCGTTTTCGGAGCTTTGAGGATATGTTGGCAGGACAGACCATGTCTAGCTAGGTCAATGTCCATGGTCACCGTCGTGAGAATAGTGCCACTAACTTTATTAGTGGCACTGATACAGAGTCTGCTGTCTGACTTTATGATTCCTGTGCTATTTTTTACACACTATTTAAGCATGTCACAGATACATATTTCAATGGTTTAATTATAAAAGTGAACAAACACGTAATAGGAGACATTTTTTGCAATGTGCAATTAAAACCACATTCCCCATAAACTCTGTTGGTTCCTGTAACTTGGATGTTATTTCAGAGGTCAACAGTTTTCTGTCTGCATTGGCTCCTAAACTTTGCCAGTGTAGTGCTAGTCTGCGCTGGTTAGTTGCAGGTTTTTAAGATATGTCTCTCTGATATTTATGCAATCCACTCCAATAATAATCGTGGCAGAACTCTTCCTCAACAAAAATGATTGACACAGCATCCTTCACACTGCATGTTGCTGTTTGATCATCAGCTGATAGAGTTTTAAGGTCTGCTGCCTTATGTGCCTCGAACATTACACTCCATTTAAGCATGATTCCGCTACATAAAATGCCCATCTTCTGTCTGTCCATGGTCCAAAATATTCCATTATTATTTCCATGGCACTCGCCTGGACTTGGCTTAGCTTGTGTTATGTGTTGCCAGTTGTTTTTAAATGGATTTACAGTGTGCTGTGTGTAGAAAAGCTCTTTTATCCAAAACTAGGAAAAGTACCAGAGCCTGAACTGGGGGGGGGGGGGATGTACAGATGTATGTGTCTTGTATGTTTATGTGCTTTATGTATTTTTATTGTGGCAATGTTTAATGCTTGTTTTTATGACTGTTGAAAAGCCCTTCTAGGGACAGGCATTGGAAATTAGCAATAGCTATAAATGGGGGGGCTACTAAATGGACCTTGTGTTGAGATTGTTTTCTCAATTTAAGTAAATTGGGATTTGTAATTTCATAAAAAAACAATGTGCTCATTTGCTTCTTAGACTTCCCCAGTCCCTTTCTACATCAGCAGTTATATCATGAGGATTCCCCGTTTTGTATACACACGTATCTGGCCTTTCCACAGCAGTAGGGGGGTTCTTGGTGGATTTTAGTTTAAACAGGAAAACAGAAACAGAGAGGGGTGTGTTGCAGCGGGATTCCTCTCTCTCGCTCTACATAAGGCCGATGAGTGGTTGCAGTGTGGGCTGAGAGTGGAAAGCTTCCATGGTGTGCTCCTTGTCCTAACACATACTACGCACACACACACACACACACACACACACACACACACACACACACGCACATACACACAGTCAGAGAACTGCACAAATGCACATACACAAATACAAAACAATACACAAACACATGTTCATATACAGTAATCATAATTATACCTACTTGAACATACCAATATGCACACACACATTTACACATCTGTATAAGCACGTGTTTGTACAAGTTAACGTGCACACACACAGACACACATCTGTGTACTTACTTGCACAGACAGACCTATGGTGCACACACACACACACACACACACATCCAGCAGTCTATGACTATGACATAAAAAATCTCTTTCCTTTTATCTGGAAACTTTAGAGTTCCAGTTAGGCTCACCACTGTTACCATGGAGACACAAGTACAACTGAATGTTTTTGACTGCTGGTGGAGGTAATACAATAGAAAATGGTTAGTTCTGGTATGATTTTTATTTGTAGACTTTATACAAAAATAGTTAACTGCACTGTAAAACCAATGACATGAATTACACAAGCACAGATTTAGCTGAAAAACATGAATTATTACTTCACCCTGAAGTGAAGTGTATACACACTTAGCACACACTTGGCTGATGTGACTGCTCGGGCATTGTTGCTGCTGCCATGGTTTCTCTGTGCTGGTTAATAGTCTCTGTGGCTCACCACTGGCTACGCCCAGAAAATCAAAATATGCCTACATGAAATATCCCCAACATCTTTGAAAGGAGACTTCCAGGAAACACACAGGCACAGACAGAATAACAGGCTTACAGTGATACGTGTTAATTGTACAACAAGGTTTAGGTATTATGATGTAAAAAAAAAAAGGACAAGGTGAAGATGAAGAACACCTTAAACTCAAAGAACAAAAATAAATGCAGACTTGACTTCACTTTGATGGACTACACAACTGAAGCAAGTTTCATATTATACAGAAATGAAACTAAACTAATAGATTCTTGGAAAAAAATTAAGTAGAAAGTACTTTTTTTTTTTTTAATCAATGCAGCATGGTTTGCAAAATGATACATACATAATTGAAACATGTAAACCTCTCATATTTACCTTTTAAATCCCCTTTGAGTAGATTTTTAACATGACTTTGACCCTCCTAGTGGTAATATAAAAAAAGACAGTGGCAAACACAGGCCGTGCTTTTTCTTTCTTTTTTTTTATTTTCATCTTTGTGAGTGTGAATAAGTGAAGGGGCTCTGGCCTAAACGCTGGTGTTGGGCAGCAGAGTGCACGGTTGTTTTATATCGATGGGACAGTCACCATGCACGCTCATCAGGAAAGAGAAACACTGTGTTGTGCTGACAACACAGAGCATCAGCCAGCTGATCTCAGCAACTGACACACACACACACACACACACACACAAAATCATATGATAGGCTTTTGTAAAAACTATCATATTACAGTTTTTTTTACAATTCCCAAAACTGCATGCACAAAATGCAAAATGCCTCACATCTCCTTCAACATGAAAAACTGCATTCAAAATACCATCAACTCATCTCTAAATGAACACTTTTTTCGTAATAGTTAATTTTTTGATATATCATGTACACACTGTTGTTCTAAATCTAAAGCTCTTTTGTTTTTCATACACTTATATCTACATTTCCATACAATGTTCCACTGCACAGTGAAAGGAATTTGCTGAGGGGGGTTGAGAGGTTCACTGTAAACACCAATGAAACAGAAACTAGTTATATGACAAAACATTACTGTTGTAACAGTAGCACACATGCAAACCAAAGGTTCATTTTCAAAATAAAGAAGACATTTGTGTGTGTGTGTGTGTGTGTGTGTGTGTGTGTGTGTGTGTGTGTGTGTGTGTGTGTGGAGGGGGGGGCGGGGGGAATCACCAGTGATCAATAAGTGTGGCCCTGATCTCATTAGAGATGGCTCTCCTTCCTTCTCTGTTTTGCCCTCGTCCTCTTCCTCCTCCTCCTCCTCCTCTTCTTCCAGCTCTTCCTCCTTGAACTTGTCCTCGTTGTCATCCCCTGCCTCTCCCTCCTACTCCCCATGGTCTCAACAAATCTGATCTGGTAGTCTGACCTTTGACCTATTTATAGGCCTATACTAAAGCAGTGGCTGGTTAAAGATCAGTTACAGTAATGGCTACCTAGATTTAAGATGTTATTATTCTCTCTTGCCTCTTTACTTCAGTTTGAACTTGCTTTGTCAGAAAAATGTGGATCTTTGAGATTTATTACAAATCAATAAATCTATCTATCTATCTATCTATCTATCTATCTATCTATCTATCTATCTATCCGCAATATATTGCAATATATTGCAATATATTGCAATATAGTGTTCTTACAGTAAAATGTATTATGCCAGAGAGCTAAAAGTTGTTGAGCGAGAGAGAGCCACAGTAAAAGCAACCACCTTTCAAATGAATAACTTTTCCACTAGCCATGAGTCACTGCACGTAGCAATCTGTCCACGCCTGAGGACAGAAAGAAAAAAAAGATCCAACCTTCTCTCCCTCGCTCTCGCTTTCACTCCCTCTCTTCCACACACATGCATGCATGCACCAACACACACACACACACACACACACACACATTGTGGTTCAATGTGTTTTGCAACTTTCTTCTCTTCTGACTGTCATTTTGTAATTCAAGTGCAAACCAGAAATGGAACTTATCTCCATGTGCATGTTTTGCAAAAGCTAAAGGCAAAATGTAGTCACTGCCACACACACACACACACACACACACACACACACACACACACACAGACACAAAACACACTCTATCTCACAGAACCATTACATACCTCATTCGTCTATTTTCCATGGCTCTGAGTGTACTGTACCTTCCTGTCTTTTGTGCAGCAGCCTCATGGAGAACAATGTCCCATTAAATTAGGAGGGTCAGGAAGTCAACACACTGAGGTGAATGCCTGAACTTCCCCATACACTCTTTCCATGTACTTGAACACCCACACACACACACACACACGCACACACACACACACACACACACACACACACACACACACACACACACACACACACACATGCATGCAGCACAGAATTCTGTGTTGAATCCCTCTGCAAACACATTAGACTTCCTACACTCTGAACTGACAGACTGGGCTTTCCCAGGCACACACTACACTGCACAGCTACAGTTAATTTTACTGTAAAAGCTTATGGGATTCAGCTATATTAATCTTTTTCTGGCTTACACAGTGTATTACTATACTGTAACTAGTAAATATTCCATGAGGCCTAAAATGACACTTATTTACCAATACTGTAGCAGGAACTAACACATAGGTGGTTTTGAGTTCTTTGCCAGGTGTTTATGTCTGCGGACAGATTATGTCACCGCCAAAGCGTCGCAGCTGTGCAAGATGCAGTCACACGACTTTACAGGTGTGTAGTTGAAATGAAAATGAAGGCTGTGTTCAAAAATGGATGTGGTCTGAGCAAGGGTGCCGAAAGTATAGCAATTTAACGTTGCGGCTGGTGTGATTCCATCGCAAGATGGTCTTTAGTTCAGTTGGTTGATCAACTGGGTGGTTTGTCAGGTTGACTTTAGAGAAAGATGTCTGCTGGTGTGATTACGAAAAGATTAGCCTCGGATAGTCATGGTCCCCAATGTTTCTGGTGATCCCCTGAAAATGAGATTTGTGCACAAGATATATCAAAGTTTAATTAGTAGTTTGCCATGACATGAATGACTTTTACCTTAATGGTCTCACTTTAATTTTAGTACTTTTTTCTAGCACTACTCCCAGGACTAGATGTCAACTTTGCATGTAAAATATCTCATACTCTGATGGGCTGATGTTAATTAAATTTGCAATTTTCCTGTTTCCATTTCATATTGTCAAACTATTCCTTTAAGATATGGTAGTAAAATACATTCTCCATGGAAAGAAGTGATATATTCCCACAAGAAAAAACTGCATGCAAACATTCAACCCTAATATCCACATTCAATAAAGGCTCTTGTGACAAACTGTGAGGCCATGTCAGAAACTTGGACCACACGTTGCTTACTGTAAGCGATTTATAACACTCACTGCATTGGCTTTGAGATTGAAACAAGATGTAATGAACTTTAGCGAGGCAGGTATTTTCCAGCACCCACGCCTGTCAACACAGCTGTTCAGGAAAGCCAAGCTCCCTCATCCAAGGTCAAGTTTACCCAAGATACTGCAGTACAATACCTTCATAAAACCACCATTACACTGTAACACAACACAATAGACAAGACCCCCCCCAGCTCTCATACCTCCACCTTCCAGCCAACACTTTGATGCTATCATCTTCCTGCAGAGCAGATGGTTTTCCAAGACTCTGAAGCATCATCCCACTTGTGCTATTACTCGATTCATACGACAGAAGAGAAGAATCTTCCCTTTCCACACCTTACCCCCCTTCTTCCCTGTGGTCCTTTGTTCTGGCTCTGCTGTGTTCCTGTTTTGAACATAGTTAGGTGGTGTAGAGGGAGAGGAAAAGACACTACGTACAACAAGTATTGGCCCTCATGCAGACATTCAGGAGCCCAACTGGATTGGAGGATTTGCTGTGATGGAAAGAGGAAGACCCCCTCCCATCACCCCTCCTTCCATTCCTTCATTAACAAGCTGGAGCATTGTATTTACGAGGTGAATGAGGCACATGAGAGAAAGGGAAAGAAAGGTTTCCTCATCTGTGATGCAAACAGGGAAAGGCAAGAAAAAAGGTTTATGGGAGAAGGAAAAGCAAGAGGAACGGAGGGATAGACAATGTTAGAAGGAGAAGAACATAAAGTGGTCCTGTGCAGCAATGCATTATCAGGACGGGCTGGGGTCAGGCCTTCATACTTACTTGTGCTTTGTATACAGGTTTCTGTGCAGGAGGTGTAAAAACGGTGCTAAGCCAAGCTTTTATGTAACAAGACTAAACATCAACCAAAGCAAAACTAGTGGGCCCTGAAGGCTGCAGGATTCATGACACCAACAATGATGGAACTGCTATTCTTAGAGCCTTGCATGTAGCGAGGCTACTTTGTCCTGATGTGGGTGCTAGACGAAAGGTCACGGGGTCATTAAAATCAAAATTTGCATGGAAATCTTGCGTGAAAAGTGGCGTCCTGTGGTTGCTAGTAGTTAGCCAAAATGGAATGGGTCCATCTTTTGGGCAGTGGAAACCTGTTTCATGCCATTCTGCCAATTACATTTTGAGAACAAGTAGACATTTTTAAAGGTGGCCCTACAGGGAAACATCAAGGAGTCACAAATCATTGTATCATAAAAGTATAAAAACTGTCCCATTTACAATATTACTTAATTAACTAACTAACTAAATTACTCCCCACACCACAATGTCCTTTCTGTCTCATTTCTTAAGTCTACATACTATGGTCATATTTGTATGTATGTATGTATCTTTCTCTCTCTCTCTCTCTCTCTCTCTCTCTCTCTCTCTCTCTCTTCTCTCCCCCAACCGGTCACATCAGATTGCTATCCACCAAGAGCCAGGTTCTGTCCAAGGTTTCGGCCTGTTAAAAGTGATAGTGGAAATGATAGTGGAGTCTAGATCAACTCTATCTGTAAAGTGTCTTGAGATCATTTCGGTTATGATTTGACACTATAAAAGAAATTGGAATTGAAATTGAAATTACTAGCCTCATAATCAGACTGATTTTGTGTCAGTAAATTCTATTAGCTATTAGCCTGATTTCTTGTTTTAATTTGCCCTAACCAATCAGTGTCAAGCCCCTCTAATGTAATTTTCAGTCGAAACTGGAGTTGGAGTAAGTGTTGCAAGTAGCAGATATTTAGTGTCTCTGTAATCAGGGAATATTTTCTGGATGAATATAAGATGTGGGAGAATCAGAGAATGTGTCAGTCTGCAAAGAGAAACACGATTAAACCACAAAACTTCAATCCTACCTGATCCCGACTGGAACATGGAGGACCTGTGTGTGTGTGTGTGTGTGTGTGTGTGTGTGTGTGTGTGTGTGTGTGTGTGTGTGTGTGTGTGTGTGAGTAGAAGGGTATGTGCAGCTTTGCACTCAAACTGTGACTTTGTTGCGTAACTCTTCAACACTTTGCTCACAGCTACCACAACCCCCCCCCCCCACCACACCCCCCTCCCCACTTTCCCCCCCCCCCAAAACCTATTTCCATTTCAATGTTTCCATTCCTTTGTCTCTGAGACAGTTACATTTTTCTCTGTCATGTCTCCCTGGAGTCTTGTGTGAACGCTGGAGTCTTGTTACAGATTCCACTGGGTCTTGGCCTCTGCCAAACGTAATCAGCCCACATCTCTAATGCCTCTATTGTGTAGCAAACATATGGTGATTCATGTTTCTCACCGCAGTTAGCTTGTGTGTACCTGGGCACATAGAAAGAGAATGAAAACATGCACAATTAAACATGCATATACATGAAAAAATATTAACTTTACAAGTTGACTTAACACATATGTGCATTAATTATAGCATGTGCTAGCAGTCTGAGTTACTAGAGATTCATATCTCAAGATAGATCAGTTTTATTTATTGAATAAATAAGAATTGCATTTCTCTGTCTGTACGTTCATTGACCATGTGTAAAACTTGAATTTCATCAAGGTTCACTTGTTGCTGGCTTCACTAAATCACATTAACATGAATTCTTTATGTTCTCTTCTCCACAGGATGAAGTGAAGGTTCCCTCAAAACTAAGCATCTCTAAATCCATGAAGGTTTCTGAGTCTGTGTCAGGAAGCAGAGGAGGCAGCCTGCTGGAGCTCAAGGAAGCTGTGGAAGAGGAGGAGAGAGGAGACGGAGAGAAGGCAGACAAACCCCATGTAGACCTCTCATCAGATGAAGAGGGGGTGGAGATCGAGGAGACCATTGAGGAGTCCCGCGCTGAGCGCATCAAGCGCAGCAGCCTGCAGCGCGTACAAACCCTGAAGACAGTCTTCTCAAAGGAGAAGATGGATAAGACCAGAGCAAAGACCAAAGAGAACCTGGAGAAGACAAAGCAGAAAACCAAGGAGAACCTGGAGAGGACAAGGCAGAAAACCAAGGATAATTTAGAGAAGACCAAGCAGAAGACCAGACAGAACCTGGAGAAGACGCGTCACAACATTGAGAAGAAGATGGGGAAGCTTGGAACACGGATGAGTGTCAACCCTGAGCACAAGCAGAAGATCCAGACATCCCGGGACAAGGTGAAGAAGGCCTTCACGCCAGACCATGTTGTTTACGCCCGGTCCAAGACGGCTGTGTACAAGGTGCCCCCCTTCACCTTCAAAGTCAGGAAAGTCCGCGAGGGCGCCATTGAGGTGGTCCAAGGCACCGAGATGGTGGAGGTGTCCCAGGATGCTGATCCCTTCAGTGGAGTGGATGATGAGGTTGAGGAGGGTGCAGTGGAGGTTGAGATGGAGATGATGAATGGAGGTGGAGATGAGGAAGAGGCTGAGGAGGATGAAGAGGACGACAGCCATGATGCTCTGCAGGAGAATGAAGACAGAGATAGAGACAGTGACTAGATAAAGAATAAGGAATTTGCCAAATTCCTAACATAATCCCTGAGGTTCTTTTGTAAAAATTGAATAATTGTGGGGATTGGGAAGAATGCTACAGAGTAATTATGGTTGATTACAACTTGGGTCTTATTTTTTGTTACTATTTTGGCCTATTATGATAACTTTGTACTCACAAGTCATTGCTGAGATCGGGGAACATTGCGTCATCGTCGTTTGACGGGTCACTCATACGATCAGACAGGTGGTTAGCAAGCCATCATTTAGTCCAGATTATCTAATCCACTTTATTTGGAGGTAAAATTTAATAGGGACCACCCAAACTGTCAATCATAATCTTTCATACAGGGAAATAGTGTAAAAGCACAAATAGGTTGAGTATTGTAGGTCAAAGTTGAACCAGGATGTTGGTTTAGAGGGTTAGGGTGGGGGGTGGTGCACGATTACGGAAGGCTTGTATCATGTGGATGCAACAACAGTGGTGTTGTCATTACTTAGAATTCCTCATGGGGGAGACAGAAACTACGCACTATAGCTTTAAAGCACAATATCAACTGACATGATAACTGACTTATTGATTTATGGTTGTTCGCCGTAGCCTACGTAAGTGGCCTGAAGTTATACTTGCACGTTGGTGTGTGTTGATCTCTTAGGGCCGACACGTGTGTGTGTGTGTGTGTGTGTGTGTGTGTGTGTGTGTGTGTGTGTGTGTGTGTGTGTGTGTGTGTGTGTGTGTGTGTGTGTGTGTGTGTGTGTGTGTGTGTGTGTGTGTGTGTGTGTGTGTGTGTGTGTGTGTGTGTGTGTGTGTGTGTGTGTGTGTGTGTGTGTGTGTGTGTGTGTGTGTGTGTGTGTGTGTGTATGTGTGTGTGTGTGTGTGTGTGTGTGGAGTGTGCGGTAAATTGAGACAGTGATGGTGATTATCTTCAGAGTGAGTAGTGACTCTAGAGTCCTAGTGAGAGAACCAAAGTGTCTCCCCTGTTCTTTCTGACCACGGTGGGAGATCTGGAGCAGGAGAAGTTAACCCTCTCCTTGATTTCATGTTGTTTATGGAGAAGGAGAACCAGGAAATGAGTCGGGGGGGGGAGGAATGCAATGCTACCAGGCCGAGGCCGAGGGACGTGCGTCACCGCGACATGTAGTTACATTTTTGGACAGTTGCACGTCAGGCTACGGCGTAGGGTCCAATGTAGGTCCATGTCTCCGCGTACCTACGTACTTAGCTTAGCTTAGAAGCATAAATCACGCTTTATGGTGGGTCCTGCTTTATTGGCTAATCATGAGGCCCTGTCTTGAAGAGACATACAAATGACTCACATGTAGTTTGAACGCTGTCGCTTGTAGTGAGGAATTATCACCTGTCCCTGCAGTTCCCTGTGGATCTATGCAAAGGTTTTTGCATCTTTCAGTTCATTGTGTAATGGCCAAAACATTACCAAAGAGCAAAGCTAGGGCCAGGTACAGTAGAATTCTAGTGTAGAAAAATTGTACACATTGCACAGAGAGCAGGGTAGTATTCCCAGATCTTCAGCCGTAAACTTGGTCAGGACAATTTTACTCTTACCAATAGGAATGATGGACAAAACTACAAAAATAAGACCCAAGTTGTGAATTCTTTTTAACAACTTAGGTTTTACTTTATTCGACTACAGCTTAAAAAAAGGCTTAATTTAAATGGCTTAATGAAAATCTTCCCATCTTTGCAATCACACTTCAAGGGTTGTGTAGAGTCCATTTGTGTTTAGATAGTGTAGATGATCATGAAATTTGAAAGAAGAAGAAAATAGGAAGAGGAAACTGAAAATAACTTTGTTGTTGGTTGGGGAAGGGTGGCGAGCCAAAAACTGACATGATCAAGAAATCATTAGGAGGGGACATCATCATTCCCATTGTAAGAAAGTGTAATTTGTCAGCATTTCCTTTCCTGTTTCATGTTTTTTTTTTTTATTAAAACCACAACCACTGACAACTAGTGGGATGAGCTTATAAAAATAAATCATCTTCTGTCACTGAATTTTCAGTAGTATTAGTATAACATGAAGAAAATTATCTCACGGACTGTCAAATAGCAGATTCCCAAAGGCCAAATCTTTCAAAAACACAGTACATATTGGTGCTTAAAATGCGTAAATTCCTTCTGTATTACAAACCACACACGCATAAGTATTCCTTCCACCCCTTTTTGTTGTTCATCTGTTTAAATACTGAAGTGTTATGTTACTCTGCTAAAGTTACTCATTATTTAGAAGCACAGTGATTTGCTTTGTGATTTCTAGATTTTGATGAACTCACATTTAGGTATTTGTGTATGATTTTGTATGTGACCACAATTTAAACTTTGCTGATGTCATCTTCTTTCTTTACTGACAGAATGTAGCTTAATAGTTGTAGTTTTAGCACACCTTGTTGCATGTCATACTTTTACGCAACATTTTACTGCCAAAGAATAACCATGAAAATGAAGGTCTGCAAAATCTGCAAAATAAAAAAAAGAAGAAGGGAGAAACAGCTCATCCATAAGTCCAATGCATTTCCCTCACTGATGGTATCCACTTTCATTATCTTCTCATAAAAATGTTCTTAAATTTTCTTCTTAAAACATGCTATGTGCTTTTCTAATATGTGTTTGATGATGAACTGAGATAAGGACCAATACTTGCAGCAAGTCTCACAAACTTCTGGTAGAACCAGTTTAGATTCTTATCAACACTGTGTACTCTCGGGACCTGTCTATTCACAGGGCTAAGTATCAAAACAAGAGTGTGTGTGTGTGTGTTATTGCTGCAGTCTGACACTGACCCCTAGTGTCCAATCATCTCACTATAATTTCCCCTGCTCCAGCTCAAATGTGTATTTCAACAGACCTCCAAGTGACAAATTACCATTTTGTTTAGATATTTCCCCACAGGTTTCCTTTATTGTCCACATTTACTTATTTGTAATAACATTTATAAATATGTTTTATATATTCACCACTACTACTGGTATTGTACAAGAATTAATTAATTGATTTTTTAAGTATTTTCGAGATACATTTCCATCCACCTATGCACTAATCCCGGTCAGGGTAGCGGAGGCTAGAACCTATCCCAGCAAACTTTGCGCAGAATGGGGCGTACACCCTGGACAGTTCAGCAGTCTATCAAAGGGCTAATGCAGAGGCAGACACACGATGCATTTGTTAATTCAAAAAATTGTATTACATACCTTAACTGTTGCTCAAGTTTCCACATTGCCACAGTATTTGTACTGTCACAGTTTAGTTTCTAGCTCAGAAACATCACAGCTTTATTTGTGTTTTTGTGTGTGTATAATGTGAATCATTCATCATCATTTTGACTTCATACAGAGAGGCTCTTGCCTTCCGCTGCCTGCACTTCTTCTGCATTTAGAACAGCTTCTCGGGCCAAATAATTTCAATATTTTCACAGTGAGCAAAGAAAACATATTCTAGCTGTTTGATAATTGTGATAGATAATTCTTTCAGTGGTTGAATGCTCAGCCCTTCAAAGTGGATTAACAATGCCATGTTTGTTAGAGCAGTAACAACATGCAGATGTGCTGAGGCCTACATCAATGGAACATCAAATCTAGTTCACACTTTACTGTTTCCTTGCTTTTTTGTTGTTGATTACTGATTCCTGTTTAATGTTTCATTGCTTAACCACTAATGATTTCATTAATAAAAGCTATTTGGTTCACAGTTTCTGTTTTTATTGAATGTTAGCAGAAAAGGTGAAGGACTGGACACAAAACAAAAGGGTTTGACCTGTATGATCTAATGTAATATGCTATGTGACTTTTAGTTTGGTTATTGTTGTTTTATTTGGTGTTTTTCTATTCGAACATATTTGTCAATCATGGGAAACTATAGTTGTAGATCATGTTAAAGTCTAACAAGTAAGCTTAATGTCAGATGCACATAGAAACATGGTTACACTGCAGCGGTAGAACCATAGACTGTGTAGAACGTGAAAAGGCAAAAAATTGTAGGGTCTGCTCACCGTTTTTTTACCTCACAATAGTGTTTATGTATTGTCACTGTTAAAATCATCATATACATATCTTAAAATAATATCAATAAGTAACAGGTGCCCAGTCTTACAAGTAATTGTCTACAACCCAAGGCAACTATTCATGTATTCATCGACAATGAAAGTATCATCAGCCACGGGTCATTTGGAAAGCAGAGCAATACAACATATCATATCATACATTATATGTAGAGTCAGACAAACCTGAAATTAATAATAAAAAAAACTATTTACAGATTTAAAATATAAAATAAGATAAATAAATAATTTCTTCTTCTTTTTCTTCTTCTTCTTCTTCTTCTTATTATTATTATTATTTATAACTCTCCTAACCTGTTGCCTCCTTCTGATTTGATCAGCACAAAGGTGGGGCTGTTAGCAGGACTGCACAAAGCTATCTGAAGTTAGCATGAATACGACCGGAAATGTAGGGTGTTTGTAACTAAATCAAAAACGTAAAAATAATTATTTGAGAAAACACCAACAAACTTACCTTAACACATTTTATCCATGTGTGTCATCTGATATTAGCCATATAGTAGTTTAATAAGATTTTTATTTTGTTTCTTAAATCGGAAGCTGTCATCGTTAACTTGACGCTGGTCAACAACAGCTGCATTGTAGAAACCAGGCTGAAGGATTTGGCGAAGTGACATGCACGTCAACCTACCTGTATGAGGTTCGGAAAGTTGTGTGTGTGTGTGCGGTGCTGTCCGCTGCTCGTCCAGCAGTGTGCTGCCGTCTCTGAATAGGTAAGTTAAAGACCGAGCTAACTAATGTTAACTACTCATGGCGAATCAAAGTGAAGTGTTGGTCGAGCGCTGCAAGAGTTACTTCATCAGTGAGCTTTCCTACTATGCTAGTTAGTAGATTAGCTTACCTTCGCTAGCTAGCTAACATTACGCTGTCTGGTCCCACCAAAGTAACGTAACGTAACTTCACTACCTTCCCGCTAAGCATGTTAATATCTTTTCAGCAATACTCAGAGATCGCCATTTGAAAGTTTGCTGCATATAATGGTTGCCAACGAGCCAATCTTAATGTACAGTAATGTTAGCAAGCTAAGCTATCTCCTAAACTTTTGGGAGAGCAATCTTCCTGCTACAGACCGATGGGTCCTGCCCTCTTGTGTAGCTGAGAATGTAACGTCAATCCCAAAACTTCACACAGGACTGTGTAATAAATGGACTACTTGCGTTACGGTTCTCCTTTTAATATACATTTTCTCGGCTTACATTTTTTTTAAAGCACGTTTTTTTTGGTCAAATGTAGCATATAGTTTTACTATCATCACCAAGCAGTGTTCTTCTTACAGTAAGACTCTTAGTGTATCTTAGAAACTACTTCTTCTTTTAGGTCTGACACTAGCCGACACATTGCTAGTACTGAGCTGGACCATGGTGGTGCTCCTTTTGCACAGTTAATTACTGCACTTGAGTTCATGAACATATTTTGATAACAGTACTAATAGGTTTATGTTACATGTCTGGGCAAGTTTGTTTTTGTTATTGTATCCGTATGCAAATTGGAAGAGGAGGTTTCTATGAATTGTAGAAAGTGCACACTATTTGTGATGCAGGCGCAGTTTATGAAGCATTTTGTCATCATTTTCTGTATTTTATCCGTTGCACTTTATCTAAAGTAACCTAAAGAGATTTATTGCAACACATCCTTTTGAAACTGCTCACCAGTTAGGTTATTTATTGCTATTTACTGAATTCCTTTTTCTGGAAGACATTCCTTTAAAACACTGTGATAACTCTTTCCTGCTCTCCATCTCCCTCCTCATCATCTTCTCTTTACTCTCCTTTACTCGGCTGTGCTAAATCTCCCTCTGGTCATCTTCCCTATTACTACTGTTGTTGCTGTTCCTTCCCATCTCTCTCATCCTTTCCCTGGCTTCTTCTCCTGCTATCCTCCTGTTCCATAGGAGCACCATGGCAATGTGGATCCAGGCCCAACAGCTGCAGGGTGAGGCCTTGCACCAGATGCAGGCGCTGTATGGCCAGCACTTCCCAATCGAGGTGCGACACTACCTGGCCCAGTGGATTGAATGCCAGCTCTGGTATGCAGTAGACTTTTATCTTTATTTCTATTCCGATTTCTTTTTAATGGCAATAACAATCTTTTTGGAAGGAAGCTACATTTGGCTGGATTTTCTTGGTAATATACATTTTAGGGCTGTCAGTCAATTAACATTTTTAATCGCATGAGAGTCCTAGTTAACTCACGATTAATCGCAAATTAATCAAATGTTTTAATCTGATCTAAATGTACTTTTAAAAGGGATATTTTTCTGGTTTTTAATGCTCAAATAGTATTTGAGACTCAACAAACACTCACCTAAAGGATTATTAGGAACCAATCACATGGCAGCTGCTTCAGTGCATTTAGGGGTGTGGTCCTGGTCAAGACAATCTCCTGAACTCCAAACTGAATGCCAGCAGAAGACCCCACCGGGTACCACTCGTCTCCACTAAAAATAGGAAAATGAGGCTACAGTTTACATGAGCTCACCAAAATTGGACAGTTGAAGACTGTAAAAATGTTGCCTGGTCTGATGAGTCTCGATTTCTGTTGAGACATTCAGATGGTAGAGTAATCTTATCTTATCTGGCGTAAACAGAATGAGAACATGGATCCGTCATGCCTTGTTACCACTGTGCAGGCTGGAAGGGGTGGTGTAATGGTGTGGGGGATGCTATCCTATCTATACCTGCCAACATTTCTAAAGAATGCTTCCAGCACCTTTTTGAATCAATGCCACAAAGAATTAAGGCAGTTCTGAAGGCGAAAGGGGGTCAAACACGGTAATTAGTAAGGTGTTCCTAATAATCCTTTGGATGAGTGTACTCCGGTGGGAACTCAGTTCATCAACAGTACATCCAAATAACTTTTGCCTTGTGGAGGGAACCATCTGGAAGGTCTTTGAAACTCAACTTGCCATTCAATAGACCCTTTTATTGATCAATTTCTGATCAAGGAGCTTTGTTTCTGCTAGCCACCTGTTCATGGACGTATTACAGTAACCTGCTTCCATTCCGCCTGCAGACAGCCCCTTCACCTCCCTCCCCCCAACCCTACTGTCAGTGCTGCTACGCAATAGGACACAGGGGGAGAGAGCAGCACTGATTAGGGCCCTATTTTAACGATCTAAGCGCACAACATGAAGCGCCCGGTTCTAAAGGGTTGTACTTAGTGTCTTTATTAATTCATAGGTGTGTTTGGGCGTAACATGCAATAAACCAATCAGAGGGTCATCTCCCATTCCCTTTAAAAGCCAGGCGCATTTGGACTTTGGAGCATTGCTGTTATGATGGAGGATTTGCTGAGCAGGAAGGAGAGATGTTCAGGAGAAGAAACTGATCTGCTGCTGCATGAAGTGAAAGCGCGCAAGCCAATCATATCATTAGGGCTGCAGCAATCGATTATTTTAGTAATCAAGTATTCTAATCGGGTAAGAAATACTTTTATTGTATTGAAGAGTAATAATATACAATAGTTTGGTTTCATCTTCGGAAAACAACATTTTTATTGCCTCCATTGCTTACAATATCATCTCTCAAAAAACTAAACATTTTAAGTGCAGTTAAGTGCCATATTACTTGTCATGCCTCTTGAAAATGTGTTCTACTTCGTTTCAGCAGTTCAGTATGGTTTGTTTAGCGTGTAACCATAGTAACGTAGTACCAGTGCATGTTGGGAAACAGGAAGTAAAAATTGCCATGCGGTAATCAGCTACAGGAATGTGTGAGCTCTACCAGCTGTCAGTTTCTGAGTCGCTTTTCCTTCTTCCTTTTTGCTAAGGCAACGTCTGTAAGTATTTCTCATTGTGTAACATTAGGTTACTGCTTATTTTAATTTAGTAAGATTATTGAGACGGCTAAGAAGCTAATCTGTTTGTGCTAGGCTAAGTTAGCTTTATGATTATTACTGCTGGTTGTTTTTACTAGCTTGATTGTGTTTATCATATAGGCTACACTGCTATGTTAGCTAGGCGGTACTATTTACACTGTTGATGTGTATTTGGGTTTATTTAATAATATAGACATCTCATTGTACTGTATTGCAGTTTCACAAAATTCCCAGTAAACTTCATGGAAATGAATCAGCCGTGTCCTGGAGTTTCTTGGGAGTGTTTAAGCTGAATGGAAAATAGCCCATGACATTACTATTGTTTTTAAAGAAAACATTTTCTGAAATGCAATAACAACCTCAAACTAAGGCATACATAAACATGACCTTAAGTTGTGCAACTTAACTTTCAGAACTACAAGTTTCAACCTGAGACTGATCTGTATATAGGCCTATATGTAAATATTAGTTATACTCAACCTATTTTCATTTATATATTTGATTACAATGTCACACAGCTCTGTTACACTTATGCTAGTAGATTGTTGATCAGCTGATTCTCCGTGAAGACAGAGAGTGAGAGAAAATGGTGCGCAACAATCGGCTGTTTTTCCGAAGGGCTAGTCAACAACAAGTCGGCTCTTTAGATCAGATTGTAGTCTCCACTACGTTTTTTCTTGTCTTTGTTTTTGGTAGTTGATGTGTTTGGTGTAGTTTCATCGTTGGGTCCTCTTCGTGGAATGGATGATTAAGTTAGACTTAATGTTTTCTGTTGAGATGCTGAAGCACTGACGTCTATGTGCTATTATTGTGGTAAGCTAGTTTGATTTTGCAGTCACACTGTACAGAGGTTTTGTTTTAATTACGTTTGAACTGATTCCAAACTTCGGACACTTTCTGTCGTTTTCTCCAGCCTGTCTCTTCTCTTAGCCCCTCACTATTTATGCTCTCTCTTCATTTTGGAATCTGCGGCGTCAGTCTTGATGGCATGTGTCGCCAGCAGCATCAGCCTGGTGTGCGACAGTAATAATCCTCCGTGCGGTAACACGTGAGTAATACAACATTGGTAACATTGATTAAACAAAGCTTTGAGGAAAATCATTTTGCATCGAGGATTTTGCTGCATTATTGACTTTAGACAAGGTTTTTGTTGGTCAGTGGCGCGATAACTTTCCGCTGCCTCAAGATAGCGATACACCCAGAATGCACCTGAACACACCTCCCTGTAAGACCAGCATGCCCAGAATGCACCTGAACACACCTCCCTGTAAGACCAGCACGCCCAGAATGCACCTGAACACACCTCCCTGTAAGACCAGCACGCCCAGAATGCACCTGAACACACCTCCCTGTAAGACCAGCACGCCCAGAATGCACCTGAACACACCTCCCTGTAAAACCAGCACGCCCATGGGCCACAGATGGGTGCAGGTGCATTTGCTATTTAAACCACGTGGGCGCTGGACGGGAAACTGACAAGTGGGTTGGTCTTAAACTAGCATAGAGACAGAGAGGCTTTGTGCCACGCTGTGCTGGGTGCAAGATAAGGTCTAAGTGTTTAAAATCCGAGGATCTGTGAAATGCATGCATGGGAATGAATTACAATATAAATATATAAGTCGCTAAGAGGGTCTGAAAAGTTGCCACAACGTTACTGCTGCAGCTTCCTGATTTCCGTGTGTGTGTGTGTGTGTGTGTGTGTGTGTGTGTGTGTGTGTGTGTGTGTGTGTGTGTGTGTCTTAATCGCACGTAAACAAAAAAGAGTGCTGTTACAAGGAGTTAGCATTAACTCGTTATTAACGCATTCATTTTGACAGCCCTAATACGTACAGTGTTTCCCACACATAGACTAATTTGTGATCAACACCTGCTGCCGCACGTTATGTTTCGTTATAAAAATGTTTTTTTAACGCTATTTAAAACACGCAGTATATTCGTTCAGCTGCATTTCCTTTCCCTGCTTTCCTCCGTCTCGCCACACACACACACACACACACACACACACACACACACACACACACACACACAGCCCCTCCCCTCCGTGCACATAGCGTCTGTCTCCATAAAAACGAGAGAAGACGGCTGGCGAAATTCACAAGTTCACGAAAGGTTGGTATCTGGTGAACACCTTTACACAATCACACATTAAAAAGTGCTATAAAATATTTTATATTCTGAACCCGACTCTTAGCAAACAAGCGATGGCGCCTGCTTTAGAAAGTTAACTAATCGCAAGTTTGTGGTAAAATGCAGTTGGGTTGTCGAGGTCAAAACACTAAATGTAGCAGCTGTGAATCAAATAAACTCATTATAAATAACCTGAACCGGAGGTATCAGTCTGAAACAGAGCTGAACAGTCTGACCAGTGTAAGTAGTTATGTTAATAATTTGTTTACAATATTTTCAGGCCAGGTCAGGGAGAGAAATAGATTCATTAGGCTTTGAAGAAAGAGTAGGAGAGGACAGTATCCAACAGCGTGTCCTCCTCAGTTTTTGATACTTGATTGTTACAAAAAGAAGTATCTCACACACCCCACCCTGACACCCCCCCTCCCCCGGTCTGGCACGGACCGACCGACCAACCTGACACAAATTGCCTTCTAATCTGTGGGAAACACTGACATACATTCAGGCTTTAATCTTAATGTGGCACCTTCAAGCGGAGGTGTGGCTGTGTTTATTTGTGCCGTTATATTTGCGCCAGAGATGTTCACAAGTCATTTTTTGCAAGTCCAAGTCAAGTCTCAAGTCTTTGAGCTCGAGTCCAAGTCAAGTCTCAAGTCTTTGAGGGGCAAGTTCAAGTCTCAAGTCTTTGAGGGGCAAGTTCAAGTCAAGTCTCAAGTCTTTGAGGGGCAAGTCAAGTCTCAAGTCTCTGGCCATTTGATCTGTCCCTAACACTGTATTGTTAAATCTTATGAATTCAAAGCATGTCCTGTAGCTACCATCCATACTGTACAGTTAGAGGTGGGCGATATATCGTATAGACGATAATATCCAAATTGTTGTCTGGACGATATGCAAAATTGGGATATTGAATATTTCATAATTTGTACAACATTTTGATTTTGATTTTGTTTCAACATTTGAGACCCGACTTAGAGGAGGAGAGGTTAGTGAGGCCAGCGTCTCCGCGGCAGGTGACCGTGCGCACGGATCCGTTGTGCCATGCATGGATGAAATAGTAAATAGGACTACAGTAACAGAAATATGTGCAGAATTAAGACAGTCAAGACGGCCCAGTGTTTGGTGGACTGGGTACACCTTGTTCACTTAATAATCTACAAATCATCCACGGGATCAATTACACATCACATAAGTTTGCCCACCCGACACAGCGTTTGTTCCTGGGGAGATGGATCCGTGCGTCCCGCCTTCTGTGCGCCATGGATTTCTTAGCCTCAGCAACTACTAACTATAAGTAGAGGTGGGCGATATATCGTTTAGACGATAATATCCAAATTGTAGTCTGGACGATATGCAAAATTGGGATATCAAATATTTCATAATTTGTACAATCCGACCCCCCAAACATAAAAAGAGCTGAAAAAAGTTAAAGAGAAAACAAATAACACACACTATACCTTCTAAACAATTATATGTAGCGATTTTAATACTGTAGGGGTTTGTTTCACTGTATTTTTTTGTACAAAATCACGATCGTCCCGCACGAGAGTAAGCTGCTACTAGTTCTTACCTGTGCTTTATGACGTTCACTCATGTCAACAAAGATGGCGGTGCGCGATTGTGCAGTGGCTCTCCTCTCGGTGTATATTTATACAAGTACGTACAGCCACACTGAACTAATCAATACAGGACCACGATACAACACAGCCGTTACGAGAGCCTTCCAGGCGGCTCATAACATCCCGGAGGAAATAGCCTGACCGAGCCCTCCAGGTTGTTGTCAGCGCTACCACGCCGAGCTAGCTAGCTACCGGCAGAATGAGAAAATAACTCCGGCCCGACCAGAGGCGGAGGACTGCATTTTAATGCACAATGAATGGAGTACCAACTGCAGGATCGTTGCCCAGCACGGCTCACCTGACCTGGAGCCCTGTCGGTAATATACTGACCATTTTATTTACTACGAAAACAGCACACTGCCGTCTACATAGCCCCCGATGCTAACGTTAGCAAA
The DNA here is from genome assembly GCF_004354835.1 of Perca flavescens. Lineage (NCBI taxonomy): Eukaryota > Metazoa > Chordata > Actinopteri > Perciformes > Percidae > Perca > Perca flavescens. Next base: position 29,684,234 of record NC_041351.1, read on the forward strand.
AGTTTGGTTCACTGCTAACCATAGTGAACAAACTGCAGCGCGATCACCTGGATACGGGATACAGGGAGCTTTAACAAGGCGTCCTTAAAGTCTGTTCCCCTCCAGCTTTCTCCCAGCATGTAGATTGTGTTACTAGAGGGAAGAACACACTAGACCATGTTACTCTAACATCAAGAAAGATACAGAACTGCTCCTCTCCCTCACCTGGGCCAGTCAGATCACATCCAACTCCTGATCCCAGCATAAATCCTGGTCACAAGGACTATACAACCAAGTAGAAGGACTATCAGAACCTGGTCTGACCCGGCCCTGTCCCAGCTCCAGGACAGCTTCCAATAAGGACATGGTTGTGTGCAATATGTTACAGAACAGAGCCCTTTGTTTATTGTTATGATTTCATCTTGCTTGTACATTTTCCCAAGAGAACCACCAAAATAGCCTCCAAAAAGGGCTTCTTTTAACTTCTAGAAGGATTTCAAAAATATCATCTGAATATTGATATCGAGATATTGAAAAAAAATATTGAGATATTCATTTTTGTCAATATCTCCCACCCCTAACTATAAGATACAATTTGCCTGTTCCCAGCATTAGCACAACACTTTGCGATGGTTAGCTTGTTGTTGCTGTGATGATATATGCTAAATGTAACGTCTCTTTCACATTAGTGTGTGAGTGACTGACCTATCTGGGTGCGTTTTTAGATGCCTGATGAAGTCCGACGTTGTTGATCCGGCATCATTTATCTTGGTGCCACACACCTTGCATGTAGCTGTTCACTTACTGCCACTGTTTAAAAAGTTATTGAAAACAAAACTAATGACAAACTCCGGGAGGACTTGGTGTTGCCATCGGCAATGGATTTTTTGATATGTGAGTGCGCGCACGTAGGCGCATGCGTTACGTTGCACATTATGGCAAAGGGCAGGGGACAATAAAATAAAAAGCAATAATTGTATGAAAACAGGTTGTTGACGAGTCTCGAAGCTCAAGTCTGAAGTCTTTTGGGTCGAGTCAAGTCTGAAGTCAGCTGTTTGTGCGACTTAAGTGCGACTCAAGTCCAAGTCTCAGACTTGAGTCCCCATCTCTGATTTGCGCTCCCTCTCTTCATTAACTCTCTCGGTCGCTTGACCAGCACTGCATTCTCTTCCTGGCTCTGAGCCAGGGAAGGAGGGGCGTGGCCAACTTTGAACACTGTTTTTACAAACGGTAAAGCGATACTCACTACTATGCAGTTTAACAACAGGGGTGTACAGTATATTAAACTATTTTAGAGAGTTGTGTTGATTTGACTGTATGAGCACTTTGGAGGATGTAGTTTGAGGGGCTGTTCAACCCTATTGCATTATACAGAGATGTGTTTGTTATTTAGCCTGCCCTCATTAACATAAATGAGGTGGTAGACTGTTGTATCGGACCCCATTCGTTTTAGCTAGGGTAAAGCTAATAAAATGGCAACCGATTGTATATCTATTAAATTGTTCTAGGTGACCTTGTCTGTCCATCCTTTCGCAACTTAAATCTTATTTTCATGGTTTTGGCCATCATTTCAATCAGTTATAATAATGTACTCACAAACTAGTAGCTGCATTTCATGGCAACATTAGTAAAAATAAGTCTGAAAGGGCAAGGAACAGGTTATTCTTTCATTGTTATTATTCTAAAATTGTGCTTCTTGCGATTTGAAAATTGCACACACTGATTTTGATTTAAAAATGTAACCACCGCTGTTCTGCTCAAGATACAGCACATTAAACTGCAGGCATAAAAGCACACCAACAGCACTTACATTACTAACACCCACGAGAAACTAATGCTTTTATGTGCTTCTGTCTTTTTACTAGCTGAACTATCTTACTAAACCTGATGATACTCTTATGTTTCATTCTTTGTGTTTGTAATGTAATTAGTTCTTTCACCTGACTATTTTCACCATGTGTTTTTGTAAAGCACTTTGTAACCTTGTTACCAAAAGCGCAATATAAGTAAGGTTTATTGTTATCATAACATCCATTATTCATTTGTTTTATTTCATGTTTAATAGTCAAAGTTGATGAGATTTGTGATTGAGCTTTGATGTACTACTGTTACAGGCAAAGTGGCCATCAACAGCTAGTCTTAGTGAAGCAGCACTAAGCTTCCCATTGGCTTTGGATTGGTTAAAGATGTGATTGTGTCTTTCCCAGGGATTCAGTGGAGTTGGACAACCAAGCAGAGGAAGCCAAAGCTAAGCGTCTGCTGGACAACCTGGTGGCCGAGCTGCAGAAGAAAGCCCAGCTACAGGGAGGAGAGGACGGCTTTCTGCTGAAGATCAAGCTGGGCCACTACGCCAACCAGCTCAAGGTACCAGTCAGCTGCTGTAAGACGAGGGAAAACAAGCCTAGCCTGAAACCTTGTTTTACCAGCCAGTCGAACATAATGAAACCATTTGGTGCACTTAACATGAAGCAGGGCTCGTTTCTTAGCTGTAGTAATACTCTGCCAGCTCAAACAAACACACTTTCCTGGGGTTTTATCCTGTGGCATTCCTCTGTTACCTTCACTCATGTATTTTGGCAATCAGGGCAACACAAACATCCTAAAATGAGTCTGATTATGATTATTATTATTATTATAATAGTATGAGCCATACAGTGCAAACCATTTAAAGAGTCATAAAGAGCTGTATCTGTAAATTATTTAATGGCATGTGTGTGGCGAGCCAGAAGACTGTAATTCAGGTGCATGCTTTATGGGCCCTGAGATGGAAGCCTAAAAAGTGTCTTTCTTGGAATACAGTATCCCAGAGCATCCACTGTGTGGTGTTTTGTGTTTTGGTTGTTTGTAGCAGAATGAAAAGATGAAAATTTTGACTGAAAACCAACATTATGAATAACTCACGACCTAATTAGTCATGTTGGAATGTCCAGTAAAATCATTTCTTCAGACCAGCTGTCATTTGTAGCCTACCCCTGTGCTAGTAGGAGCCTGCAAATGAAAAACCAACATGTAGGGCTACTCAAACATGATAAAAAATGACAGATCTAAATTTGATGTAATAAAATAAGAAATCTGAAGCACTAGTTCAATAACAATTAATTACATTTTTTTTTTTTTTTAAATACAATATATTCATATTAAGTTTAAGTAAACTTTACATTTAGCTAATTTTAGGTTATCGTGTGTTTTTGTGTGTGTCGTTTGTGTTCTGCAGAGCACTTATGACTGCTGTCCTTTGGAGCTGGTGCGCTGCATTAAACACATCCTGCACTCAGAGCAGAGGCTGGTTCAAGAAGCTACAAATGTAAGTGTTAAAGGGTTGATGTCATTTACAGGAATCCTGTGAAACCAGTGAACATTGCCCCAGGTGTGGCTGGGTTAAGATTTACATGTCTGGAAGAGGATGGAAAAATGCTGTTGGTCAATATCCACTGACAATAAATTACACGTATTAGTAAAGTTGGGTCGATTTCCAGTTTTACGGGTCCAGTCTGGAAGCTTAAACCAGTTGGAATTTATGCTAACCAGCTAATTTAGGAGCAGCTGCTTTTTTTTTTTTTTTTTTTTTTTTTTTTTTTGTCCGGCACAGTCTCTGGCTTAATATCAAACCGGTTTGAACAGTGACCCAACCCTTCGTATGATATTGGCAGAACCAGACTGACGGTACGAAAACAAAAACCGATAACAAGCAAGCAACATCTGTAACTTAAAAAAAAAAAAAATGTTTTGTGTGTAGGCCAGCACTGGTAGTGGGGTGCAGGCCATGGACAGCCTGTCACAGCGACACCAGCAGATCAACCAGGCCTTTGAGGAGCTCCGTCTGGCCACACAGGAGACTGAGAATGAACTGAGAAAGCTGCAGCATAGCCAGGAATATTTCATCATCCAGTACCAGGAGAACCTGCGCATCCAGGGTGAGGATGAAGGACGCATTGACAGACACAAAGACATGAGACATACTGAGACTCAGAAAGTCACATACAGATCTAAATGATACGGACAAATGCCCACAGTTACACTCCCTATATTAATGTTTTGGATTTTGTTTAGTGCACCTGATGACTTAAATAAGTGGTGCCAAAGGGGGACCTCTAGCTCGAGCGTGCGTCCCATGTAGGCTGAGTCCTTGGCACCGTCCTGGATTAGAATCTGACTTGATGACTGATTTAAACCTTATCATCCACTGTTCAACTCCTATGCAGTTGGTCAAGTCAAAAGTTACCAAATGTTTCCTTCTTTATCCAGAAGTGAACAGTGTTTTTGTGGTAGCTGGTGTTTGTAATGTCCTGCCTGTCTTCCTGCTTCCTGGTTTTTCTAGCCCAGTTGAGCAGCCTGTCTTCCCTGACTCCAGCTGAGCGCACCCAGCGGGAGACCACCCTACAGACCAAGAGGGCCACTGTGGAGGCCTGGCTCACCAGAGAGGCCATCACACTCCAGAAATACAGGCTTGTATGAAGAACACACACACACACACACACACACACACACACACACACACACACACACACACACACACACACACACACACACACACACACACACACACACACACACACACACACACACACACACACACACACACACGGAAATACAACATAGGCGCGTACAGCTCCAGCGTGAGACAAGGGGGGACAGTGTTGTTATGGGTGGGCACTGGACATTTTGGCATTTGAGTTTGGCCAGACAGAGTGAGGTCTGAAATAAACACCCGCTAAGCACCAAATGCGGATAGATGTTCTAATTGGCGAGTAAATCTCAGAAAGCTATCCGCCACACCAGCTGGTAAATGTTTGTACAACAATAGTCATGTGTTGCAGCTAGAGACTTAGAGATTTATTTGCTTTACTGTTACTGAAACTAACACATAAGTACAAGGCAAAAAAAGCGGCAAATATTAAAGTGGTACCAGGAGAATTATTCATCGCCAGAGAAAGCCATGGCAATAGGAAAGGAGTTGCCTATTTTTACTGCCTATTGTACTTGCTGTAATAAAAGGTGTTGTTTGATACGTAACCAATGATTTACCTCTATCTTTTCTCACTCAAAAAAAATGTTTGACCGGACAAAAGTTTAATAAAGTTAAATCATTGAAGACAGTGATGATCATGCAGTATCAACACCTTGGTAATAAAGTACCTGAATACTGACTAAATAAAAGCAAAGCAGGTGTTAAATTGTTGTTCAGTTGAACTAGTTGAATGAAGGATTGCATTATGAACGGATGTTTTTCAGAATTTATAAAATATATTATTTCACTGTGAATATTTCACTGTGACAGCACCGTAGCAAAAAAAGATGATGTGCAAAAACTGTACATTTGAAATGACTACTGACATTTACAGAACATATCATAATATAGTCTGGAGCCAGGAAGATGGTGATGGCCTTACAGACCACTTGTCGGGATAGCCCAAATATCTTGCCTATTTTCCCTCTTCACTCAGATAATACAACATGGATGCTACCTTTATTAGTACATTCACAGGCACCCTCATTTGTGTTGTGTCTCCTTCCACATTCGGACGTAGTCTTTCGCTGAGGTTGATCAGGGCCGATCTGAACATTTGAAAGTTCTCGCCATTCCTCAGGAACCACAACTTCATTGATAAAATAATCCCAACAGGCACTGGATCTCCCTGACCTCACCCAAAACCGGCTCTCCACATAGGGCTGATAAGGCCACTGGGCACGATAATTGTCGAAAATCATTTGAATAATAGCTTGCCTCTGCGCATGTCGGCAGTAGTAGCATTATTAAATGCAGAATTTAACTGCACAACAGCTGCTAGCATTGACAACAAGGTCAGAAGCAGCTGTAATTTGTTATCCATGTTGAAATAGCCAGTTCAGGTTGCAGCTTGTTTTTTCCTAGCGGGATCATGTGACGGGGGCGTGACGAATCAGGAAAAGACACGTCATGACTGACAATACCCAATCAGGAGCCGAATGTTGGTGTCGGTGTTTCCAAAGGTCTCGGTTTATGCCTCTCCAAACTACAACGCAACCCCAGAGATTTAAAAAAGAAAGAAAAGGGGTTAGCAAATGTCTCCCTTTTAGTGGACCAGGAACAGCAGAAGTGTGGGCGTGAGGTGTTAACGTAACAAAAGATATTACACAGTAGGGCTGGGCGATATGGACCAACAGTCATATCCCGATATATTTTGGCTGAATATCGATATACGATATATATCCCGATATTTCTTTTCCACAAAGTGAGAGCAGTTCAGTCAAAGTCAAAGCCAAATATGACATGTCACAAGTAGTTTCATAGAAACCGACTATTTCAGTGAACAGTTGCAAAATCAAATGAATAAATAATAAACAGGTTATATATATCTATACAAAATATCTTCACACTTAGATTTTTGATAAATAATCATCAGTAATGTGGATATAATGACTAAGTGGGTAAAGGCAAATAATAGAACAGTTACAACAGTCTGATAAGTTCAGAACATGACATCACTTTACTGTAATGCAGCCTTTAAAACCAGGAAAAGACACTTATGGTCATATCACGATATTACGATATCCAAAATCTAAGACGATATCTAGTCTCATATCACGATATCGATATAATATCGATATATCGCCCAGCCCTATTACACAGCCAAGTATTGTGGCTGTGGTCTAAATCATTTTATTTATTTATTTTTTACAGAACTAGTCTTCTGAAATGTGTTTGAAAGTCTACCAGCATTGAATTTTCGTGACCTATTCCCTGGTCACTAGTCTTTTGTTGAGCTGGTGACATTTGGCTATTTGGCTAATCCTATCTCACATATCAGCCTTCCTCTTGCTAGATGAGTGCACTCTTGGAGTTCAAAAAGTGTCTTTAACCAGTATTCCAATTCCAGCAGAAGAACCCACTTTCATTTGCGCTTCATTACTTTCCAGACATGTGCAACATGTGTCAAAAAAGCCTGCACAATTTTGCGAATAAGTAGATATCCCCTTTTTGAGCTTTAAAGGGGTGGTAGAATGCAAAACCAATTTTACCCTGTCGTTCGGTGGGTAAATAGGACATACATAGAAGCTCAAAATCCCATTGACACCCCTTTACTATGAAAATCTCATATTTTGAAACTGCCGCTGAAAACGGGCAAATCTCAACAAAGCTAGTTGCTTACATAAGCATCCCAAGACCTGTACCTTTGTCATGCCCATGGGTGTATTAAGAGAACGGTCACACCCCAACGTTTACATAGGCTACACCACTGACCTGAGATCAGGTAGTCTTCTGAATCTAGGTCAGGCAGTCTTTGCTAATTCACAAATATTCATTAACTTGAAATCGGACACCGTTGTTAGCTTTATAAGACCTTTAGGTAGATGTTGTATAAGTGGCGTGACGAAATTCAAACTGTAAATCTACTCGAATTACGACCAAAAATGAAGCTAACTATCAGTCGCAGCTAACGAAACCAATAATCTTCACAAATATTCATTAACTTGAAATCAGACACCGTTGTTAGCTTTATAAGACCTTTAGGTAGATGTTGTATAAGTGGCGTGACATGTGTGTAACATGTGGTTAGAGATTGCTGGTGTAACAAGCTCGCTGACCGTGCTCTCACTCTCACACACGGGCCATTTAGCTAGCTAGCTGGAAGAGGGGAGCTGCAAGCCCTGGAGCTCTGTCAGGGCAGCGGCGTTTGGTAGGCCATTAGCCCAAAAAACTGTGACTTTGCTCTGGTATGGAGTGCTGTGGTCTGCCAGCCGTGACGGAGCTCCAAGTACCTCATAGCAGGCTGGGGTCTGTGAAGGAAGGCAGGCCGGGCGACGAGGCAGCAACATAGGCAGCACTGGCCGCTGAACTCCGACACACAGACTTACCAAATTTGCAATTAGCCATCCATTTTCGTAAAACGGCCCATATTTGAGCTTTATATAGTTGATTTCTCACTTAAAAAAGTCTCAGAAGTGAATTTAATAACGAAATAGCCCAACAAACAATGTATAACTTTGCAGTGTCTGAAATATGAGACCTGCTGTCGAGTCTCCCATGTGTTTCTATGTAGTTTACTCAAACCAATCAGCGCGCAGTTCATTCTAAATATTCATGAGCATACCATATTTGGAAGAAAAGCTCTTGTTCCAAATAGAGCCATATTCACAGGGTAGTTAAGGTCCTAATAAAATAGCATTCGGGCAATTTTCAGCCCAACCAATGTTACATACCCTATTAGGAGACCTTAAGGAACATTGTAAAATACCCTATATAATCATTCTATCACCCCTTTAATGAATCAGTTTCCACATGCAGCTCAACAGTAAACACAGTAGCATGTAAATGTGGATTTTACAGTAATTGAGTTACTACAGTGTATGTAAACATGATGTCCAATATCTTGCCAAGCTAATTTCTTTTTGTTTCTTTTTTCTATGTTAATATACTGTCACATATGCAAATGTTTCTCAGCATGCAGCTGGTGGTGTGTTTGCAGGACCTGTCGGAGCAACACCAGAAGACCCTGGCCCTGCTGAGGAAGCAGCAGAATCTGATCCTGGATGAGGAACTCATCCAATGGAAGAGAAGGCAGCAGCTGGCTGGCAACGGGGGTCCTCATGAAGGGGGGCTGGATGTCCTCCAGTCTTGGTATATACTGGACTAATACAATTATTGTAATTGGCATATTATATTGTAGGGTGGAGATTTTATTAAATGGTTTTCACCTACTAAGCAAATGCATAATGTTTTGTCATGTAGAGGAAAGTTTGAATTTTTTTTCTTTCACTTAAGGACTTTGATAAAACATTATAATTCACATACTGCACATCTATAAAAAGCATAAATATATAAACAGGAGTGTATGCACTAACATAGAGGAACTTTGCCTCTTCTTTTTTTTTTTCTCTTCCCTTTTATTTCCACAATAATGTGGTGGTATCTCCACCTCCTGTCCCTGTCCGCCAGGTGTGAGAAGCTGGCTGACCTGATCTGGCAGAACCGGCAGCAGATCCGACGCTGTGAACATCTAACCCAGCAGCTTCCTCTGCCGGGTCCAATGGAAGAGCTGCTGAGCAAACTCAACGCTGACATCACTGATATCATCTCCGCCCTAGTTACCAGGTGAGAACTGGACTTCACTCCTTTAGTGTGGATGTTGTCAACAGTGCCTGTGGGCTGGCAGATAAGTTTGCTGGTTCCCTCTCCCACAAAAGAAAGGGTTCTGAATAGGAGACTCCATCCAATTGATTCAGAATCTGTCCTGATTGTGGAACAGTGACTAGGTCTTGGTGGTTGTGGAGTTTGTCCATCCAGCCTACATGTACTTTGTGGAATTGGATAGCAGGGTTTCCGCGGGGTCTTAAAAAAATCAAAACAGCAGAGCTCAGAAGACAGCAGCCAAGTGTTATTTAAATAAACTTCTGGTGTACTTACAAACTTTCCAATCCATCGTTTTATGAGTACATAACCTATTTGTACTAGTGTAGAAGTTTAGTATCATTTCGGGCATTATTAGTGGGGTAATGTACAAGAGACACTCTTGGATCCATTAGCCCCTGCGCTAAGCTATTCAGCTGATAACGCTAACTCATCCGTTTGACCCAGGTGAAAAAAGCTTCTGGGGGGGTGTTTGGCTCGAGGTCATGGTGCAAAGGACCTTAGGGTGAAATTACTCCAAACCATCACTTTAATGTGCAACTCCACTGTATACCCTACTACTGACAGTGTAGGCTACGTCTACATCAGAGGAAGAGATTGTACTACTATATTTACCTGACAGAGAACGCTGCAGATTCAGAATGTAATCACATAATATCACAATGACAATGTGGAGTAATCAGACATTAGCCTCATGGACTCATGGCAGTGCCCTACCCACCCGGCACATTCTGAGAGCTAATCAGCACATATCTGCGTTCATCAAGTGTGTGTGTGTGTGTGTGTGTGTGTGTGTGTGTGTGTGTGTGTGTGTGTGTGTGTGTGTGTGTGTGTGTGTGTGTGTGTGTGTGTGTGTGTGTGTGTGTGTGTGTGTGTGTGTGTGTGTGTGTGTGTGTGTGTGTGTGTGTGTGTGTGTGTGTGTGTGTGTGTGTGTGTGTGTGTGTGTGTGTGTGTGTGTGTGGTGTGTCGTATGATCGTTGACAAATTTAACATTTCAGCAGAGGTTTACATTTCCATACAGGTTTAGTGGCTTGACAGTTTCATGAGGGTGTTTTGGCGACGGTAATGTTATTAGTGTTATTAGTTAGCAGTAGACGTAATTAACCTGACCCAGGGTGAGTGATGAAAACTGATGTGTCTGCCCGGTTCAACTCTGAGATTTTCTCGCTGTGAAGGAATAATCGTTACAGCAGGAAATGAGTCTGAGCAAGACACCTGTCAAGTTTGAAAACTGTTTGAGAGATATGCGCATCACACACACACACACACACACACACACACACACACAGAAAGATGTTCTTGCAATTTATAGATAGAAGATTCGTACACATTAATTTCCCGTTATAAATTAAAATAAGCCAATTCTATAAACAAATCATTGCCTACCTTCAAATAAATATATATTTTTTAAAAGGGACCAGGGAATAGTAAAGCTAGGACATGCTTGTAGTATACACTGTAACTTCAACTTAATTAGCTAGCCTCTTATAACCAAATAGCTGCTGTAATCTTAGAGACAGTAACTCAAACATGGGTCCATGTTACCCAGTCATTGTGAGCACTCCAATAATAATCATATACAGTATTACGTGAGTACACAAGTGAGCACAATAATACTGTTGTGAGCGTTAGCATGCGGCTAGCGGACTTTTGTGCTAATGTAACTGAACATCTTAGAACATGTAAACGTCAACATAAACTTAGTAGGCATACTGTATGTTTTTTCTGCAAACCCAAACAAAGTCACTGATTGGCTGATCCCCACCACCCCTAACATGAATGACCAAATCCTTAATCACACAAATGGCGAGGCTTTTGTCTCCCTCGCAAATAAATACACGCCGTCTTTATCAACAGCATTGCGCACACCGCAGCAGCTTTGTTGGATTGACAGCAAAGCTTCAGTCAACCAATTGGTCACGTTAGAGCAGGTCCTTTTAGACCAATTCAGGGCTCCGTGAATCGATGTAGTCGTATCTGTGATAATACAAACGGACATCGATTCGAATCGGTGAATCTTTACACCCCTTACTAAACTATATCCATACACTGAGCTAATGTACATACATCAATATCACTTTTAGCCTTTGGATTAGGGATACTTCCGTTCTGATATCAATTTTGTTTTCTTCACCCACACCTACTTGAATCCATCTGACAAAAACCAACAACAACACACGGACGACACAGCATAGCTTACCAGCAGGTAGCATGTAGCTAAAGACGCATGGTAATGTTAGCTTACCGGTAGCCTGCAGCTGCACTTTTCCAGACACCACGGCCACTGCCGTAGTCGGAGATGATGGAGAAACAACAGAATTGGAAAATCCTCTTGCTTCCCTGAAGTCACCAGCGTGGCAACATTTTGCCTTCCCTGGGAGTTACAGAATGTAAACAAACAAAGAGCGGTTACACTTGTGAACCAGAGGGGTATTGCACAAAACCAAGATAAGGGATTAAGCCGGGATATTCAGGTTATCCTGGATGAATTTAGCTTTGACTTGGTTGCACAAAAGCAGGTTGAATTAAACCCAGCCAAGTAACCATGGCGATTTATTCTTTGCAGCTAGCCTGGTCCAGAGCAGGCTAACAGGCAGGCTAAGATTAATCCTGGAGTCTGATGTGTTAAATCAGCTGCCGCTCTGATCCGAAATAAACGTGTTTAACAGTTATTCCGTTGTCTTCTGAATGTGTTCTGCTTCATTTTATTAACATGCATTACTTGTCACTATTGCTGTCACGAGTTTGATTTAAATCCTACTATTGCAGTTGTTGAGATGGTAATGGTTAAAAAGTGGCACGATACGGAGGAAATGGGCTTTTCCTCCGCTGCTGTCCCCGTGAAATGTGCCCCCGCCCGTGCAGCGGGGGGAGGCAGGGGGATCCTCCCCCACCGTGCAGCAGACTCTAAAAGCGGACTTTTAGCATCAATAACGATCAAATGTCCTTTTTTTACCAAATGGGAGTGAGAATGTGTTGGAACGCCACAAAGCTTCTTAATCATTTTATTTTGGTGCTGTCACTTGTCATCTTGGAGCTTGGGAGTGAGAAAAAAAAAACATGAATAATAACAGGCTACATTGTTTTACAGGTATGCTTACAGTGTGTATTGAAGTCACTTTTTTTTCTAGTTTTTGTCCAGTCATGCTTGTTCTGTATGAACATTAATTGTAGAAAGCTATTTAGAATTAGACATAGCTTATGGAGATTTGTGCATATGGTTGTAAAACATATTCTCGCATTATGAATACGCTTTGAAATTAAGCCTAGTCCTTATAAATTTCCCAGGAACAAGATATATATTTTTTTTATTTATAAAGTGCTTTACAGGCTACTCAAAGACACTTTACACTAAAACCAGCACATTTAGCGCATAAAAACATATACAGCAATAAAACCAACACATAAAACATGCATATTAAAGCAATTAAAACGTGGAGTGACTAAGTCGTTTTTTTTTTTTAATCCATACGTATTCAGTCAGTGCGCTATTGTCTGTCGGGCTTTTTTCCGTTTGATAACAGCCGTATTTCCCTTTTTGCATATTATATGTTTCACCTCCTCGTAAATTTCCATTAGAAGCTGCTGCTGCACACGTCTTCTCCATTTCTGCATCAGTAAATCTGTGATCGATACAGTGGTCTATTTAAGAAAGCCGTGAATGTGCACTTATCCCAGCTATGTACACCTGGCTGGACATAGCTTCACCTACTTATCGTGGCTCGGCAAACGTGCAACCGATTAAGCCGAGATGAGTGGATCACACTAAGTCAAGCTGCGCTTTTTCAGTTATCCTGGATTTCTTTATTCTACTTTTGTGCAATAGGCCCCAGGTAATGCGCCAGGTGTACCTTGTAAGGAAAAACTCCGGAGCAGCACAACTCATTTCACATATGTGAAGAAAGTTCGGGAAACTTTGATGAATTACACAGAAGCATTAAATGAACACTCAATTGAGGAAAGTTTAGGATTACACAGTACAGTGTAGGTGTCATCCCAACTTCTGAAGTTCCTGTCCTCCTGAAGGTGTATTCAAACTCCTGCTGGAGGTGTTAAGTTTAGCTGAACCTTTAAGGCAAACAAAGTTATTGTAGGGGCTGTCAACATAGATGCCAAGTTCAGCCTACCTCTCTTTTTGGGAAGTATGCAAAAGTGTGGCAGGCCACTGACGTCCAAAAGGAGACAGTCTGAAACAAAACATCCCCTCATCATGCTGCCGTATTGATTCCCTGAATCTGTATGTTGTTACTGTATACAAGTTACTGTATGTTGGCCACTGGCCTGAATGAGACTTGGGTACCACTGTCTCAATTTACATAGCATGAGTTCATAATCTGGAAATTCCACCACAGCTTTACACATAAAAGAATCAATTCCACAGAGTGAGGCATACAGCTTATCAATTAACACTGTCATTGGATACCCAAAGCCCAGATATTGGTATCTGGACTGATGAAGTCGGATCAGTGCATCCCTACTTTGGATAACTCGAATCAACAAAATGTTGACCAACCCATCATGTCATTGTCCCCTCTTCTCTTCAGTACCTTCATAATTGAAAAGCAGCCGCCCCAGGTTTTAAAGACCCAGACCAAGTTTGCAGCCACAGTGCGCCTTCTGGTGGGCGGGAAGCTCAACGTCCACATGAATCCACCCCAGGTCAAGGCTGTCATTGTAAGCGAGCAGCAGGCCAAAGCTCTGCTGAAGAATAAGAGCACACACAGGTGAGGGGCACATGCTAGCATGCATACTTGTAATAATGATGAATGCACATTATGAACTCTTGGCTGATACAAAGCTAAAATAATGGTTAAAAGCAGGTTGATTAAAGCAGGAACATGTTGGATGTTAATTAATTAATTAATAAAATTTCAGTTACCAAACAAATAGAAATTGTTTCATGGTGGTTAAGTCATTATGTGAGATTAACAGTTGACAGCTACAGTCACTATGTAATGTAATATAATGGACTGTATTTATATAGCGCTTTTCTAGTCTTAACGTCTACTCAAAGTGCTTTAACATAGTACAGGAACCATTCACCATTCACACACATTCATACACTCCGATGGCACAGCATCGGGAGCATTTTGGGGTTCAGTGTCTTACCCAAGGACACTTCGGCATGGGGCTGCAGGGTCAGGTATGGAACCACCAACCTTCCGATTGGTAGGCCACCGCTCTACCACCTACACAAGAATGTGTTAATCCTTTTTAACTGCTTTCTTCTGCCTTGGTAGTGAAAGCAGTGGAGAAATCCTGAACAACAACTGTGTAATGGAGTATCACCAGGCCACTGGCACCCTCAGTGCACATTTCAGAAACATGGTAAGCTCTACTGTTTAAGTGTAAGATTGATGCATTACTGTTTAACTGTTTTGTACGTATATAGTAATGTACAATTTCTCATAAACGGGAGTTTCAAAAACCTACTGCGGTCTTCTTCACAATAAAACATCTCTGGTTATACGTGATACAACACAATGTTAGTTCAGTGTGAATGCTAATACGGCACCGGTGCCTTAACGACCGTTATCTACCGGACCAAATAGCAAAGCGGATTTAAGTGGCACTTAAATGCCTGCACTTCTCTCTGATGAGAGAGCCAACTGAAACATCGCTGCATGTGACACTAGTTAACACTACACTTGGCAGCAGGTACCGTTAGCTAGCAGCTGGATTAAACACGGTTAAAATGCTGACAGATAAACGGTGTAAAGCGTGTCTGTATTTCACTGTAGAGGATTCCAACAACAGTCTGTAGCTGCCGTCGTCTAAAAAAACAACACAGACACAGCCTCGCCTCTCCAGCCTCGTGCTGCATTCAAAGTTATTGTAAAATACCCTTTTCCCATCCAGTGGTTGTTTTTGTCGTTTAACAGGAATTTACTGGTGAAATAAGTTATTATTATAAGTTATTATTACATTTTTAATAAACCATTTAATTTTGACCCTCTGGCCTTAGAATAAAGAAGCCGTTATTTTCATTTAAAATAAATATATTGGTTCAGGCACCGTTTAGGTATTTTCTTCTAAAGAGGTGTCACTTTTTTCAGCCTTTCTGAGTTTGCAGGTATAATTGTTTTACATGCAACAATATTTTTACATTATTTGGTTAGAAACCCCATGTAGTTGTGTGAGGTAAAATGTGAGCTATTGGTCCAATAACCACACTAAAATTAGTCTTTGAGTGAGTCAGGGATAAATTCTGGGTCCTTTATCTTTCTTTGTTGTTTTTTTTTACCTCATTTTATTTTTATACAGACTACACCTAGTTATACCTTACAATAAAGCCTACGGTTTTTGGCGGACTGCTTACACTACAGGTCATCCATCAGTTGATGCTAAAAACTGGATGGCAAATTATTTTCTTCAGTCAAAATGGCATAGACACTCAACATATTTCTGAACAGGTATTGCCAAATCTAAGATTTCTATCTTGTGGAAGAAATGTTCTATCCCAACTTCGATTTTTAAGGTAGTTTAATCTTATCAAATGAATAATATTACAAAGATTAGGCTCAGTTTGATTACTCCAATTTTATTTTCCGCTGCCTCAATCAAACATCCTTTGGCAGGCTTTAGCCTAGGGATATTGAATTCACTCATGTTTTTCATAGATCGAGTAGTTATGTAAAATATACTCCAAATATGTTCCATATTGAGTTATCGCACAGAGATGAAATCTACCGTATTGGCCTGAATATTTGGCAACCCTGATTATAAGATGTAAAGGTAAAACATGAGGGAATATGCCTCTAATCTCCTCCTATGTCTTCACACAGTCACTGAAGCGGATCAAGCGTTCGGACCGTCGAGGTGCAGAGTCAGTGACGGAGGAAAAGTTCACAGTTCTGTTTGAATCACAGTTCAGCGTCGGGGGCAACGAGCTGGTCTTCCATGTCAAAGTAAGAGATGGAACATTTTTTATATTTGTAAATAGCACCTAAAAAGCACTGGTTCTCAAATGGTCAAAGCTTAAAGGCCCTGGTAGCTCACCTGGTTGAGCGTGCGCCCCATGTACCAAGGCTTAGTCCTTACCATCGTGGCCCTTTTTTATTTATTTTAAAGATATTTTTTTGTGGTTGAAATGTTAGGCTTTTATTTGATAGGACAGCTTAGATGTGAAAGGGGAGAGAGAGGTGGAATGACATGCAGCAAAGAGCCGCTGGTCAGAATTTAACCTGCAGCCACTGTGGCGACGACTACATAGGGCGCACGCTCTACCAGGTGTGCTACCCTGGTGCCCCAACCCGTGGCCCTTTGCCGCAAGTCATCCCCTCTCTCTACCCCCTTTTCTGTCAACAGCTGTCCTATCAATGAAAGGCAAAAAAGCCACACAAACAACAGCCAACCCCCTTATTATTTTCTATGTACCTCCCCCATATCAGCAGCTAGGTGCTCCGTGGCAGCTCAACTTCCTCTTCTCACCTTTTTAGAACTGCTTTTAATGTTTGATCAATGTTATGTTATATATTTTTTGTGTGTTGTGTTTTACTCTAAGTGTCATTGAGTAGTATGAAAAGCACTATAGATAAAAAGTATTATTATTATTGTTACTCCTCTGCCATCTGCTACTGAATTCATCTCCACTGTCTTGGGTCTCCTTTTGATTGAATGCCAACTAGAGTTTTAGTGGCTTTGTCCAATACTGATATTAAAGCATGTATTAGGATTGATTAGCTTGAATAAATCCAGAAGACTTTAACCTTGTCGTGTCTGTAACCTGCAGACCTTATCACTGCCTGTGGTAGTGATCGTCCACGGCAGTCAGGACAACAATGCCACAGCCACTGTCCTGTGGGACAACGCCTTTGCGGAGCCGGTGAGTTGGCTGCTCATGGACGGCCTGTTTTCCAAAATGGCCTTTTAATACTTTACCATGTCAGGTGACTGTACCAAGTAGTAGTTTCTCCATAACATCATACAAAGTGTCAGCCTCTCAGGTTTTAGTTAGCATAATATACATTTGAAGGGCATTTTAGGTTATTTTATATTTTCAACAAATCCCACATACACCAACATTGAATGTATCTACTAAAAAGTATAGAGTGGGTGTGTGTCAAAGCCTGATATTATTCCTCTGTTCCATTGTTCTCCAAAAACTTCTAAAAACCCATAAATTAGCTACACTGTACTTGGTGACATGTTCCTTCATTACCATGAACACACACACTGTAGTTTATTTTGACTCAATCCCACACAAACCGTCCTGCTGCCCCAAATAGTCACTAGAACATATGTTGATTAATCTGAAATTAACTGAAAATAGTCTCTGCAAAGGTTTGGAAACAACAAAAAAAGGACTAAAATGATTATTTGATTATCAAAATAGTTGATTAATTTTCTGTCGACTGATTAACAGTAGAGCTGACATAGCCCACACCATTTAACATAGTGGTTAAGAAATTTGAATTATTCCCTCTTTGTGTAAAATATGTTTCCCTCCTGACTTCCCTTAATACTGTACCTGTTCTGCAAATGCCTATATTGTCATAATAATGGATACAGATGGGTTTTGGTGTTATTTTTCACACAAAAAAAAACTTTTGTTACCAGGAGAAAAGCCGATTAATGTTGATACTTTCCTCCGCCTCATTTTAGCAGCATAATTGATGCATTTGCATGATGGTGCATTGAGACAATTAATTCAAGATTCAAAGTCCTTTTATTAATCCTTCAATGGCACGGACACAAAACACTGAAACAAACAATAATTAAATGTAAGTAAAAAGAATAAATAGTAAAATAGAAAAGTTTATTTATAGTATTGCACAGTAACATATACAGTATATTCTTTTATTATTGCACAGTTTATCAGTACTAAATACAGTTACAAAAAGTTAAAAAGAAAGTATAAACAGAAGAAAAAGCTTACAGGTGAGCAAGAGCTACTGCAACAAGCTGCCCCCCTCAGCGGCGCCCAATGGGACACATAAACTAATTTTCATGCCAATATTAATTCACATGAACTTATAATCACCTATAAATCTGTTAAAAACCAGGTCCTTGGCGACCCAGATAGGCAGGTTTCTATCGGCTGTGCATTGTGCATTAAAATACAAATGTTTAAAACTTTAGTCAGTATGGACATGCGTGTAGCATTGTTAGATTGTTAGATTCTCCACGATCGTTCAGTGCATTTTACGGAAGTCGTTTGCACTAAAGCATGATTTATTCAAATTACCGGAATAATAATCAAAAGAGAGACGTCCGAAAACGATGAACATGGGTCCATTCAGTTTTTCATAAAAAGTAAACTAAGTTGTAAATATCGTTGTGTTGAGTCCATCGCTGACTGTGACTTTGTTCATCAAACAGTAAAATAACTTGTTCCATGTAAAAGAATACTTTGTCTTCTTTCTGTAAAGTGTTGTTGGGTATGCTTGTTTTAGGTTACGCCTACAAAATGAAAGTATTCCCACCTTTTTCTATTTGGCTCTGCCGACCGAACACCGTGGAGCACTCTGCTGCCCCCTGTTGCGTGGGCGGTGTATTGCATTTCACCATCGTCCGGGACGCTTGCGTATACTTGCGTTCACTGTTTAGACTATGAGAGGGAGCGCGTCGCTCGCGTTGCTTGTTCGCGTTGCTCGCGTTGCTCGCGTTGACTCTGTAACGGCCCTAAATGCCGCTGAAACAACCGAGCTGTGACGGAGGTCTGTAGCGGCTTAAACAACTTGGAATCGCCGCTCTGTATCACGGAGCTCCGCTTCGACGTTTGTTTTTATCGCTACGAAGGAGCTTGCTACAACAGGTATGCTACATTCAAGAGACCATCATGGGATGTTAACGTACGTTACTCAGCAACCGGTGAAAATAGGGGCAAGGTTGCGCAATAACGTTAAAATGATTTGAACTTTTAGCAAGGAACGAGAAGTGAATTACCTGTATGTGTGAAAACAGCTTTATCTCACGCATCCGTTTTGTTGTTGTTGAATATATAACCCCACCCCCAAAAAAATAAAAATAAAAACTGGTAGGGAAAACACTCAAACCAATTTATATTTCCACAAAATTGGCATGAATAATCATAATGGTATACATGCCCCGTGTGTGTGTGTGTGTGTGTGTGTATGAGTCAAAACAAAATAAAACTTGTTTTGAACAATTTATTTGTCATCTGCAGATTGATTTTAAGTAGAGGGAGAAAAAAATCGATTTAAATCGGATTGTTTTTGAAAAAACCGTGGATTTTATTTTTAGGCCATATTGCCCAGCCCTACCATGAATGCCATAGAACTTTCTTTTATTCTCCAGTTTGACAGTCAGTTATAACGGGAAAAGAACATAAATAAACTACTTTAACGTAGATTTTCTTTAGGACTTTATTACGTGGTATCTGATGGGTGCATAAACTCCAGTACTTCCCAATACCGATACCAGCGTTTTAGGCGGTATCGGAACATCTCTAATTAATTTCAACACCCCTAACATCACACTTACTTGGAACATATTGCATTACTCTTAATGAGCTGCTCAGTGTTATTTTCCCATATTTTGTCAAAACAACAATGTTAATATGAAAAGAAACTGAGAGAGTGAGGATCTGAATCCCCCATCACGTTTTCCACTCTTC